>NC_047533.1:41286444-41448944 GCF_012275295.1 Melopsittacus undulatus
TCTGTACCAAAGATTCTGTCCCACCACGTGAAGGTTGAAGCATAATTTCCAATGAAGTTCATGTGATGGAAGTCATGAAAACGGGCCCCAGCATAGAAAGGTATCAAATGAAGAGGGTTCAGTGGAACATCATAGCCACTACAGCAGAGAAAAAAACAAATACAGTAAAGATTTTTTCCAGACATAAACCACAAAATATAGACACTAACTTGTAATTTTTATTAAATAAAAAAAACCTCTGGTATTGTAAGGCCTTGAGGTATTCACTGCAATACTGGCTTAATATGAAACCAAAATCCCTCCTACCTTAGCCAAATGCTTCTGTCAACTATCCCAAAGTGGCTTTGGCACTCTTTGACCTCTTCAGCTCAGTTTATTAGGCAGCACAAAAACATTTAAGCAAGTCACCTAAAATAAATAACTAACTAAAATCACAGCTTTAATTGACTCAACTAAGTGATGTTAGGGAGGAGGAACAAGAAACTATGCTATCTTTTAGTAACAAGCTATGAACATCAACTCAGGTGCTCATGAAGCAGTATATCAAATCAACTACAGTTGTAGTATTTCTACTCTTATTTTCAGCTTCCTGCAAGTTCTTCAAATGTTTAACATTCAAAATATGTGATTAAGATAGTATTAAAATCAGACCAGTTTGCTTTAGAGGGATTTCAACTCTTTAGCTTAATAGTACTGGAAAGCATCTTACCACCACCTAGTGGGGAAAGCACGAGGCAGTTTGTTATAAATATGTTGTGGACCACAAATTAAATACTAATTATCAAAGGAGATACATATTTTGCATCGATTACTTTATGATATGTCACAACATATACTTCTCAGCCTGCAAGCAATACGTAACTAAGCCAGCAATGATTTGTACAATGATTTTGTTCCACTAGAAGACTTAACAGTCAGCTTACAGTAAGAAACTATATGCTTATAATACATAAATTTACAGATACAAGGTCAAGTGTAATACTAGCATTTCAAAAATTAACTCTTATTGTCCTCATCCTCGAGCATAGGAAGGAAAATCTCGTTCATTTGCAGGTGAACTCAACTGAGCCTACTGAGATTTGCACTAGCATTTTGGATCCAAATTTGAAAGAAGTGAGTTTTATAACAGAGAGAAGAGTCTTGCCTTTTGTATCTTCAATAAAAGCAATTTATATATTTATTTTAGGGACAGTCATAGTTGTATAGATTGAATTCTCTTTTCTGGGAAATATGTCTGACAAACCATTAAATGGAAAGAACTCTTGACTGGAATATCACTTTTTGTGATTGCTTTTCAGTGTTCTAGGAAGTATAAAATCACCTGTACACCAAATATCAAAAGCCAGACATCCTAAAGCACCTAGCTTCTGAAACCCTCCTTGAAGTGCTCTAGCTGATAGTCTACACCATCTTAATTAGCAAGACTTATTACTAATACTACCTCAAAACATAAAACTGCACAGTTACCACTTGTTATGTCATTCTCTGTAAGATACATAAAAGCACTTTAGTGTAAAATAAATAGTAAATGTCAGTGAAACAGATAGGTAAGTTTGAGACAGACCCAGGGAGAGAGAAAAAGCAATTATTAGCAAGTAATGAGGATTTCACCTGTGTACGTCAATGGTTTCCATCAAGCGACAAATTACCCATGCCCACAGAAGAATCACATGGTTACAGAAAACAACAATTCCAATAAAAAAGCCAGCTCCAAGAATAAGTGTTTCTAGAGGATGTGCATATTCTGCTTGCATTCCAAATGGAGACTGGAAAGAGATGACAGAGAAACAGTCACCATTTTCAATCTAATATACCTCCAAATCAGAATCACCATCCTGTGATACTCTCCCCTTTCCATTACCCCACAAGACTACAACAGAACAAACAGAACGACATTATGGGCAAAGGAAATGGTATTGATTGAGCAAGGGCCCTAACACAGGTGTTAAGTTCTCTGTTGGGAAAACAGAAAACAGTATTCCAAGGTCATGAGGATTATCATTCCATTAGTGATTCCAAACACTTCACTACTAATTGAAAAGTTTAAAACTTTTATTTAGTCTTATCACACAACCCCCCCTCCCCCCGCCCAGCCAAAGCATCTGGCAAGCTCCTATCAGCTTTGCTATGCATCCAGTCTCAGAAGCAGAAGAAAGAAGGAAGCCAAAATATTCTCAGAATCAGGATTCACTTGGAAATCTATTTTAAAAACAAAACCTAAAAACTCCCTCATCTTTGATGATATTTTAAAATACTGTTCAAATGCTATTTTGAGACTGAAATAACATTATTTCCTACACACACAGCAGTCATTCCTACATTTAGTTTACCAAAAATGACATTCCATAGTTTTCAAAAGTAGTATAAAAAGAGCAGCTTAAAAAAATTTAACCTAATGCTGAAGGTTCCAAGTTTGATTAAAGGAAATTATTTCTGTTATATGGAAAAATATTTAGCATAAGGGCAATTTTAAAATCATCACTTTTTACTACCAGGTAAAGTCTTTAGTGAAACAGCCATTAGACTAGAGATCACTTATGTGTGAACTGCTAAGCACTCTCAAGAATAATGGATAGAAGCTGTTCCTGCTGGAGACCTGAGTGGCTGCCAAAAGCAAGAGGAAAACAGCTGCTGCTGCTGCAGGTGTACACAGATCTGCATGCATTAGTAAATATCAAGCTTCTCGATTATTTGCTGCCCATACAAATCACCCCCGACCCAGTAGCTTGCAGTTCTCCTTAGGCACACTATAAGTTATACACTGAAACACAGCAGTGTACAAACATAGTAGCACTGACTTCTGTGACCCAGAAACAGTGCCATCTGAACAGAGCTATACCGACTGTAAGTAAGTAAGTAAGTAAGCTATACCAACTGTAAGGTGTAAGCACTACTGCACCCTGCCTGGCTCAGAACAGTGCCATCGCCAGCCAAGCATGGCTCATTACCTTGCGCTCAATGCAGAACCACCCCAATCTCTCTGTACTGCAGTGTGCTCTCAATGCATTATGGCACAACTGGCTATACTGCTTACAGAAGCTCACATCAAAAGCTATAATCCTTCCCTGAATCAAGTATGCTGCATATATGATGGACACAGAGGCCATGCAGGAGCCGCCTGGCTGGATTGTGTTCTGGGGATTAGTATGCTCTGGATAACATAATAGGTGGTGGAGAACTGACAATCAAAACCAGAAACATACTACTTCCCCTCCCCTAGCAATGAGACATATAAATACACTTTTAAAAGCCTGGCCCAACAGATAGGATCAAACTTAAGAACGCAATCTTTCATTCCCATTAAATGAAATATAATCACAGGATGTGTTTCAGAAACAGGGTGATCAGGCACTGGAACAGGCTTCCCCAGGAAGTGGTGGAATCACCATCCCTGGAAGTGTTCAGAAACCGTGCAGACAAGGCCCAGTGACATGGTTTTGTGGTGGACTTGGCAGTCCTGAGGGAAAATTGATGATCTTAAAGGTCATATCCAACCTAGATGATTCCATGATTCTATGAAAAAAAGACTTTCAAATAAGTTGTACAAAACTGCATATACTAAAAACTATTAAAAAAAATAAAATCAAGGAATACATACAACAAACTCATGGTGAACCTTATGGATATACTTGTATATTCTCTTGTGATGCAGCAATCTATGCAGGAAATAGTGCCAGGCATCCTCAATCACTGCACATCCAAAACACTGGCCAACCAGGACATACCTTTAAAAAGCAGAAGAGCTATTAGTTATAGAATACACTAGCAGATGCATAATCTTGAAAGAGAAAATAATTTATATGCTAGTAAGGGCAGGAAATGTTTATGGCTATTACTGACTGACATTGACGTTACCTTTTTAACATACTGAAAATATTAATTACTATATACAAAAGCTATTGTGCTTATCAGCTCATATGTTTATATGCAACGAGTTAGCAGGCAATACAACAAGCTGTCATTCCAACATTACACACACAATCTACAGAGAATACCCATAGAAGGTAAGACCTAAATATAAAAATATAGAGCTGCATCAGCTATCAAACCAGATAGAAAACAGTTTTCCAAGAAAGATGACCTTCTGTTGTAAAGAACTGCTATTGTCAGAATACTGACATACTTTAAAACAAAGCTGAATTAGTTCTAAGTGCACCTCCTTCCCCTGTATGTCAGTTTAGTGCAAAAAAATAGAAGACCGAACAAGGTGGTACTTTCTTTCGACAAACACCCTGCTGCTATGGTATAAAATAAGGCGGAAGGAAGAAATAGGAAACATAAAAAAACGCTGGAAAACACCCCCCTGCAATGTCCAATACGTAACCCATGCCACCACGAATCTTGCATCATTCCCATGAATTCCTTCTAATATCCCTTCTTCTGAGTATCAGAACAATTTGGGGCCATTAAAAAGATAGATCTAGAAAGCTCTAATAGCAGTTACACACCAACAGAAGCAAGATCAACAAATGTAGTTTAGATCATCAAAAATCATTGTGTATTAGATTTGATGACACTATCTGTTAAATATTCTGCCCCCAACTGTATGCAACTCAGTATCAACACATGAGAAAAATGTACCTACCATCTAGGCATCTCTTCCCACCCATATGGAATGTTAAAATACTCTGTGAAGTAATAAGTGCCACAAATCAGAGGAAGTTGAATGAAAAAGTGATTGAAGAGAAGTGTTTTGAAACACTTCCACTGTTTTTCCCATGTTTCTGGTTTATCCTAAGAAGAAGCAGAAAGAAACAGTTATGTTACATATTTCTATGGCAGGTAACTGAAGTGCTGCAAAAATTACTTTGGAGGCAGTGTCATTTCTCCATGGAAGACAAATAGCAGGTCCTTCAATAATAGAAATCAACTCAAGCAATACAAATTATACAGTATTAAATTCAGTTTCATCAAAAGCTCTTGTTTTTCTAAGCTAGCTTCCCATAAAACTTAAAGCCTCTCTTAACAGAGGTTGGCTGTCTTTGCCTGTTGCCCCAAATTGTTCTTGTTATTCCAGTGTTTGCAATTAACATTTCACATTCAACACAAATCGAAGTTTTTGTTCTTAGCACCACAGAGTGTATTTCCCATAGCTAAAATAACACAAAGAGAAGCTGAAGACAGAATCTTGTAAAGAAATAGGTTGTCTTGAAAACACCCAGTTTTTGCAGAGAGACATTTTATCAATCTCTCTAATAATATCAGCTTCTGAAATTACTAGTTTCCAATTCATGTTACAATGAACTGCTGGAAAACCAATCATCTTTATATACTGGATGTGCCTACAGATACTTTGAAAGAAACACTTTCTAGTAAGTAAGCACACCATGTACTTCTTTTATAATACTAAGACAGACCTCTACCACCAGATGCTATGATTTTATTACACCTTCCTGTATAAACCTCTCCTGTCAGATTGACATACCCTTTTCTCTACATACCACCATGGTGGAAAGAATGTCCTCCCTCCAAAAAGCCCCACAAACCTCATTTCCTTCCCCAAAATCCACTTCTCTTTCTCCTCATACATAGAGCAGTTTTTCTCTGCCGCTTCCAGGATGTCCATGGGACAAAGAAAATGGGGTCATCTAAACCGGAAACTATGAAACTGCAGTAATATTTTCTACTTTACACATTCAAAAAAAAAAAAAAACAACTAAACAAACTACCAGGAAATGTGTATTTCACAACTTTCTCTTACCTGCTGAATTTTGTACTTTTGCATGTATGGTATGAACTGAAAGACAAACCCAGGTACACAGAGCAAGAAGTATGAAACTTCATGAACTAGAAGCGATCCCCAAGTTGCAATCTGGAACTTTGTGTAGTTATCCAGCATGTAATTCCAGGCATTTTTAAATGGCTGCTGCAGGGGATTGTCGGGCAAGAAAGAGTCTATATATTCCACTGCCAGATAAGCAGAGTTCAAAATGTTAACGCTATCGTTCATTGCCATCGTTCAAACACCAAGCATCACAATTACAGTTCTTCTGCAGTTTTCTGCAAGTAACCTGAAAATTTTAAGAATAAAAATGAATAAGCAGCAGTTAATTTTCAGTAAAACAAAACAGAACATTACCTAACTTAGTTGTTACCTAGTTTTAAAGTAAAAACAGGAAAGGAAAAGGAAAGGAAGGGAATCAGCTATCAAGTTTTGGCATTACATCAAGGGAGCAAAAGGATAAATAAATGTGAATTATTACCCAATTTTATTCCAAGTTTTCTGCAGGACAGTTGTATTCTTCACAAAAAGGTTCAGAACAGATTTAGACATTAAATTAACTGTGGTGTCTTGACCACCCAGCCTAATTCTTCTTGTAGCTGTGAGCCAAAACCCATGGAAAATACATCAACCCAGCAGACTACCTTTAAACAGCAGTAGGATTGAGATAATCAGCCTTTTGTAACTAACGGAGATTTCATTACAGCTCCCAGAAACATAGAGGCAGTGCTCCTGCAGGTGCTCTGAACTTTTCCCACTTCCACGGAGTAGGCTGCTTCTTGGTTTGGGTTGAAAGGGACCTTCAAGGATGATCTAGTTCAAACTCTCTGCCATGGGACACCTCCCTCTAGACCAGGTTGTTCCAAGCCCCGTACACAACCTGGCCTTGAACACTGCCAGGGATGTGGCAGTCACAGCTTCTCTGGACACCCTGCTCAAGTGCCTCACTACCCACACAGTTAAGAAGTTCTTCGTAAGAACTAGTCTAAATCTACCCTTTACTAGTTCAAAGCCACTACCCCTTGTGTTGTCATTACAGGCCTTAGCAAAAGGTCTTTCTCCATCTTTCTTATGAGTCCTTTATATACTGAGCCTTCTTTTCTCTGTCCTGAACAATCCCAACCCTCTCTGCCTCCCTCTGTGAGCAATGTGCCCTCTGCTCATTTTCATGGGCTTACTCTGCACCCCCTCTGACACACCCATCTTCCGCTCTAGAACATGTGTACAATTCATAGGCCAAAGGACACCAGTTAGCCCTCAGCTGGTATGTTCAGACTAGGTCCAACATGAAGAGCGCATCAAGACTGGTATCCAACAACAGTAGTTACTGTTTTTCTTTCTTAGCAACAGCATAAAGATGTTACTGTTTCTTAAAAGTAGATCACAGAATCGTCTGGGTTGGAAAGGACCTTAAGATAATCTAGTTCCAACCCCCATTCCATGGGCAGGGACACCTTCCACTAGATCAGGCTGGTTAAAGCCCTGTCCAACCTGGCCTTGAACACTGCTAGGGATGGGGCAGCCACAGCTTCTCTGGGCAACCTGTGCCAGTGTCTCACCACCCTCACAGTAAAGAATTTCTTCCTTATATCCACCCTAAATTTCATTATCACTTAACCTAATCTTAGGTATCACTTTATTAACAACAAACATCATAGCAGATGCTAGGGAGCCTTACCACCCGAGCTCCCAGCCCGACAAGCACACCGGATTACTCACCCTCCCGAGAACTGGCTAGCCGAGATGCCAGAGGCCAGCCTGTCTGGGTCGGGCTCCTCCACCCCGTCTAGCAGAACAAGGAGCCTGCGAGGAAGCGGAGACCGTGGTACACACACGCCACCGGCGGGCAGCTGGCACAAACCGCTCGCCGCGGGACAGCGACTGGGGGAATGCCCAGGGGAGGCGGCCCGCGCACTGCCGGCCCTTCAGCCAGCGCGGCCCTGCGCAACGCAGTTACCGGGATGTGCCCGACAGACCAAATGAGGGCCTGCTTCCCGGCACCCCGGGTCGGGTCGGCTTAGGTAGGGTCGGCTCGGGTCAGGCCGGGCCGGGTCTCTCCCACCTTCCCCCCTTGGTGAAGCTCGCGAGCCCCTCACCTCAGCTAGGTAGCAGCGGCAGCGCCCGTCGCAGGAGTAACAACAGCCGGGGCCGCCGGTTCTTCAAGTGCGCCCTCCCATTGGCCGCGCAGCAACGCCCGGCGCGGCACCCATTGGCTAGCTGGAAGCAGCGGCGGAGAGTCAGGCGTGAGGAAAGCCGGACGAAGCTGCGGCTCCCGCGTCCCGATTGGCTGAAGGGGTGGAGTGAGGATAGTGAGACCTCTGCGAGCAGCCAATGATGCGGGAGGGAGGCCGGGTGACGTAAAGACGTGATGAGGAGGAGAGCTGTGCCTCAGGTGGGCAGAGGTGGGCGGGGAGGGCGCGGTCAGACCGTCGGCCCCAGGGCTTGGTGCTGTTCTCCGCACGTCCGAGCCGGGCGTGGCCGGCTGTGAGAGCTGCCTAGAAACACTGTGGCAGGAGAAGGAGGAAGAAGAGAAGAAGGGGAGTCGGGGCTCAGACAGATCACGGGGTGGAGGCGGCCGGGGCGATGGAAGTGTCCGTTCTCGAGGGGAGACCGCGCAGCCCGTTACCTCCACCCCCGCTGCCGTTGGAGCGATGCCTGCGGGGACGGGCGACGGCCTGATGTTTCTACACGGGCTGCCCTGGTGAGGTCGATAAAAGGGCTGAAATAACAAGGGTACAGTGTAAGAGCAATGAACCATGACCTCATTCATTGGGTGTGGTATGATGTAAAATGACACAACTACAAATGTATAATGCTTTGCAATGCCTTATAGAGCAACCCACTACCTCGACGCCACAATATGTCATACAATATCCTCAGCAAAATGTAATCATCCATTTAATTCAAGCATCTGCCCCCCTCCCCCCCCAATATTATTCTCAGCTATTACACTAATGTCACAGCTCTTAAATACCAGTGAAACTACCTGAGGTGGAAATCACCTTAAACTAATCGAAAACCAAAGCTTTCAGAAAGACCTGCAGCAAACCAGTGATAATTACATAACCAGTTCCTAAACCTTAATAGCTCTTTCCAATTGGCTCACATTGGTTCCTTAGAACATCAGCTTGCCCCTGTCTCTCTCTGCCCCCTTCCCTCCCTCCCAAGAATAAATCTCCCTTCACTTCTATCGAGATTTTTTTGGTTTGAGACTTGCATTGAGAAACACAAGTTTTAAGCCACCTGTTGGCATTAGGAAACCAATATACAAACTTTTATTTGAAGAAAATCTCAAATATGACAATAACTTTGGTCATGTTAAAAGGAGGCCATCCAAGAACAAATAAAAATGAGCTGCTTTATAAGCATGGCCACATACAGTATATTCAGATATTAGCTAATAGAAGCTAAGGTTACACACACAAATAGGCCTTAGTACCATGCAAGTTCGACACAATTTCATACATTCATTATAAATTTTCAGTTATTTTCATGCCAAATCACGTTTTGGATAAAAAAGTAAGAAAGAAGTAACATCTAAATGTGACCAAAATTGAACAGAAAAAAGAAATCAAAAGTACAGACAACATTTTTATTAAAAAGATCTCAAAATTACACCTGTTCAATATTAATACCATCTCTGATCTCCTTCAGTGGAAATTAGTAGTTAAGCATTGTTACATATCAAAAAATACAACTCTGTTTTACAACATAGTACCGACATATTCAAAGTACTGTGCCAAATTATAAATAGTAAAATCAGGTTTTGAAGAATTCCAATAGAAAGCAAGTTATGCTCACATAAACATATGCACATAGTATAGTTATGTAACAAAAGTCTTATAAAAGGAAACAAATTTACCCCATGCCAGCTTGAATTACTGAGGTGGGATCCAATACTTACTATGAAGACTGACAGTTCATTTCTTTAAATATATTTATTAGTCTCTGGAAAAAATAAGACAAAAATTTACTTTCACCAGAATACACACCATTCTTCACTGACAATCCGTTTCTCAGTCATGACTGACATAAGTCGGTCCTTATGAAAGTGGCCTTTTTTGTTTCTTTTTGAAGACCTTGCAGTAAAAAAAAATGTCCACCAGACTTCAAAAATTCAATCAGCTTCTGCACAACTGCAGAATGATCCTACACACTGCTTCTACCTTGAGTAATCTTCATCTGTCATCTGTAATGTAGACAGTCACATCTTCCTCTGTGACTCAAGGTGCAGCTACAAGTAGAGAAGTGCTTAGATACTCAGTCACTTCAAATACACTTGTTGAAGACTGCTTCTAGTGCATAATCAAGTTGAAAATCTCTTTACTGATCATAATGGTTTGTCAATAACTGTAACACCTGAAGAGAAAAAAAAAAGCAGAAATCCTTAGGTAGCATTTTACAAAAATTCAAGAATATGGTTTTTATATAATACCTTGCAAGTAGCATAAACTGTAGTAGCATCAATATTGGTATTTCCCCTCATTTTTCTTACAGAATGTTGTCTGAATCAGGGCAAAGTTCTCAAAGTTTTTGTGACTTAAAAAAATTTGCCATTACTCAAGTTTAATTTTATCTGTGAAATACATCATTAACATCCACTTATTTCATTTGAGAAACTGCAGTTATTGAGAGTAAAGGTTTCTAAATCAGTTCTTGTTTTCTAAATATCAAATCCCAAAGAACTTCAGAATTGGACCTTTGTATATTGCAACACAAATATCTTGTTAAAAAAAGGACTGGTCATACCAGAATCGTCATTCTGACTCATCACTTACGTGCTAAATCCCTGTTGAGTACAGTTTAATACCATCTTTTAGCTTATACAGAATAATTGTTTGAAGTCTTTCAAAATGTACCAATCAGTTTCTTCACATCTATTCTGGTATCTTACGCTTTACCTTAGACAGGACTTGGTTTTGATGCTTTGTCAAATATCTTATGCTAGTAGTTATACTGCAAGAAGTCAATTTAAAATATATCTACACATACCTGCATAGCTCCTTCCTGTACTCATACAAGATGACACAACCGTCCATTTATCAGTTGTTGGATTATAATATTCCACTGTTGATAAATTACAGGAACCGTCATCTCCTCCAACCACATACAAGAGACCATTTACAGCACAAACACCTAAAAAAAAACAGGAAACCAATCTGAAAATTAGCAATTGGCTTGCTCACCCCATAAAAGCATGATTTCTATCACAAAAGCAGCAGAAATCCAAGAATGTGCCATTCACACCAAATGGCATTACTACCATTTTAAGGTAGTTGTTGTGTATACCTGCATTCCTTCTGCACATGTTCATGTCTGCAACCTGCTTCCACGTACTGGCAACGGGGTCAAACACTTCAACACTTTTTCTTACCAAAGGACCATCATGACCACCTACCGCATACAATAAATTGTTTAACACACCAACACCTGTGAACATAGGAAAATACTCAAAATTAACCAGAGAACAGTTTGACTGATACAAAGCAAAAACGACAAATATTACATCTACTAACATAAATCTTTCATCCAGTCAATCTTGCATTCAATCCATCCAACATTTGGGCAGGATGCATTAATGCAGAGAGATGGTAGCTACAGCAACAAGCTGATAAAATGTCTCACATGCTCATCTACCGTACTGCAGCATACAAGGACAAGAGCTCTTCTGCAACTGAAGATTTAGAAAATCTGGGATGAAACATGATGTGCAGGAAAATGAGGACTGTTGAAATTTAGGACTAATTAGAAGTGACAGCAAATGAGACAGAGTGCTCATCCAGCATAACAGAAATCTGACAAGATGACAAAGTGTAAGTGAATTTTTAGAAAGTAAAAACTGTTCAGTATGGAGAATAAAAGCTGAATGGATAGACATTATAAAACAGGGATGTTTCCACTAAAGTGTTGGAATGCCGTGTAAACATGTATATGAAACAAAAGTAAACAGTTAAGAGTGTGCACCTTCCTCCTCCAGGATTTAGAGGAGAATCATAGAATAGTTAGGGTTGGAAAGGACCTTAAGATCATCTAGTTCCAACCCGCCTGCCATGGGCAGGGACACCTCACACTAAACCACGTAACCCAAGGCTGTCTCCAGTCTGGCCTTGAGCACTGGCAAGCATGGAGCATTCACAGCTTCCCTGGGCAACCCATTCCAGTGCCTCACCACCCTTCACAGTAAAAAAGTTCTTCCTTATATTGAACCTGAACTTCGTGTTTAAGTTTCAACCCATTACCCCTTGTCCTATCACTATAGTCCCTAATGAAAAGTCCCTCACCAGCATCCTTGTAGGCCCCCCTCAGATATTGGAAGCCTGCTATGAGGTCTCCATGCAGCCTTCTCTTCTCCAGGCTGAACAGCCCCAGCTTTCTCAGCCTATCTTCATATGGGCGGTGCTCCAGTCCCCTGATCATCCTTGTGGCTCTCCTCTAGACTTGCTCCAGCAGCTCCATGTCCTTCTTATGTTGAGGACACCAGAACTGTACACAGTACTGCAAGTGGGGTCTCAAGAGATAAGAGGGGCAGGATCACCTCCTTCGACCTGCTGGTCACGCTCCTTTTGATGCAGCCCAGGATACAGTTGGCTTTCTGGGCTGCGAGCGCACAATGAAGCTGGCTCATGTTCATTTTCTAATCAACCAACACCCGCAAGTCCTTCTCCACAGGGCTGCTCTGAATCTCTTCTCTGCCCAACCTGTAGCTGCGCCTGGGATTGCCCAACCCAGGTGCAGGACCTTGTACTTTGCATTGCTGAGCTTCACGAGGTTGGCACTGGCCCACCTCTCAAGTGTGTGAAGGTCCCTCTGGATGGCATCCCTTCCCTCCAGCATGTCAACTGAACCACATAACCAAACACCAAGCTTCAGTTATCAAAATATCCAGAAGGATATTACAGGGTTTCCTTCACTTTACAAAAAGTTTAACAATCTATAAGCTTCAGATGAAGGAAAAAATGAAGCTAGTCTATATCTAGTTGCTAACTGGGCTTCACATACTGAAAGGATGGTAATAAGGAAAGCAGAAAGGAAGGCCTGTTGTTCATTCTTCACTTTATAATGCAGTATTAGAACCCAACATACCAGATGTCAGAAATGCAGGTGTTTTTTTGCATTAAAACTCATGAGTGATGGACCATAAATACAACTGAAAAACACTTCTATGTAAGTACCTTGGGAAATCTAATACATGTCACATTTAAGATTATGAAACTCAAAGCTAAGACGCAGATTTGTGAATATAGTCTTTAAATGGCTCCATGGGAAGAGCACAGCTTACAATCTTTACTAAAGGGAAAGAGCAAATGTGAATGGGAAAGATTAGTTAAGTCCTTCAGAGTCAAGAAACCCCAACCAAGCTGGGTTAAAAAAAGAGAACCCTGAGACCTTGACAGCCAGCTGAAATATCTTTGACAACATATCAGTTATTTGTATGTAAGAGCCGTTCTTATACAGGGTGAGAGATGACTCCTGCTGAAATAACTACATTTGCTTATTAAAAAGACAGATTTTAATAATGAAAGGAAGAGGGGAAGGAAACATGGAAGAGTTAATTTGTACTGCAGATTTGAAAAATAGCTTCTTAATAGGACACTGTTTTATAAATCATGCTATCTAATGCTTTATCAGTGATATTCACTACTAACATTTCCCCATATCCTTTCCAGTTAATTTAATTCCTCTTTTGTTACTATTAATTCTAGCTATCATATCACAGTATAGTGTGACAGCTTTTCTTTCTCCCACTCTGATCACACTTTATTAGACAGGATAATATAATATTCATCTTCTGTAGAATTAAACATTACAGAGCTAGAAGGAGGGCTAAGATTTTTAATTTTAAAATGTGATGTGATATTCATCCTCCACCCAGGTTTTCTGTATAGTTACCGACCTTCCTATTCAGTGCGTAGGTTTTCCCTCTGCCATATTGCCATTTTTTCTTTAGCTCCTTATTTTTAATAATGTCCTCAGTTCCTCTTTGGTGCTTCCTTTTCCCTTAATCCCACACTCGGTTTCCAAGTCCTACCTTATTTTTTGCTCTTTCCATCTGTATCCTCTTGTTGATATCTTCTAAGTTCTCCTTTCTTTGTTATTTTTCTTTCCTACCCATTTTTCAGGACCCTGTCTTTATCTCTCATCCCCCTCAAATGGCCTATATCTGGGTCTGAAGTTCCTCATCCCATTATATTGCTGGAAACAGATCTGTCCCCGTATTGATCAACCAAGAAGCAACTGGTACTGAAGAAAAGTAACTGAGGGTAAACCTCTGAAGTTGCTTTTGAATGAAGCTGAAGCAGTAGGAACAGAAGAGATGGGCTAAAGTTCTTTGATATGACCAGAGATCCAAAGGTTTAATATAGGAACAAAATTCTCTTTAGTTAACATTCAGAACACCACTACCAGGACTGATGGCAAGTTGAAACAATTGTGGTGGTTTTGGACATTTGGCCAGTTCAGCCAAGATCAATTAATAATTTCCACATTACCAGCCACTCCTCCCCCACTCACAAATATAATTTTCTGTGTATTTAACAGAATGGCACAGAAGAATGTTGATTATTTTATTCAATTATATGAATCTGAAATAACTGACTACATTTACTGTTACTTTTTGTTGTTGTTGTAGTCAGAGGACAAGGCAGCAGAGAGCTTAGGAAACAAACACAAGTCCTGAACTCTGTGACAAGGGGAGGGAGAGGAAGGGCAGAAAGATCCCAGTAGTTAGTGTACCTAAAGGCACTAAATATCAAAGTTGCAGAAGCAATCCAACTTTCTTTAAAAATCTGAAAATATGTAGTGTATAAATAGGCTACAAGCACAAAGACTAAAAACAGTCTACTAAAAAAATGCTGAGATAAAATGGGTGTGCGGGCAGATTGCAAAATGAAGCTTTGTCACAACCCATCAACACTATTTGTCTTTATAATACTTGTAATTTGCCCATTTTTTATAAATATTTCTCTCAAAACTTGCCAATATTAGGAGTATTTAACAGTACCCTTTCTGCAACTCTGGACAGTTTTTAATCCAGTTTACTTTAAAGATGCACAGGCTTAGTAACTAAAAGTTTCACAAGACAACCATGTTTTCTCGAGATATCATGTATCATGTTCCCTTCATGAGCATCACAGTTTTAGTTTAGAAACACAATCAAAATGTTACTTTTAGCATTAAGAGATGTATCAACTTGCTGATTTTTCTAAATGTATAATGAAAGTATCAGAAACTAAGTATCTTAATTTTATCAATTACTTTAATATATATTTCTTTTGAAATAATTTGGACATAATTTAAACATCATTTAAACAGATTAAAAACTGTTCAGAGTTTGTAAGGAACAATGGAAGCCAAGACGAAAAGTTGGGATAAGTATTAATCATCTACTAAGCATACTAGAAATTCATCCAATTGTATTTGTAAGAATATCTCTTCCAGTCATGAAGCACATTAATGTGATCACCAGTACATATTTGAAGACTGTTGATAAAAAGCACCATTGAGTACTTGGCAAAAAAGAGACATAGCTGAAAAAATAAAAGTAGAAAACTAGTATCATGTAATTTTACTTGAAAAAGTCCATGGCAATGCCTCTAGAGAAATAAAACAACTTCTGCAAGTTGAAAAAACCTGAAACAGCAAAAGACAAAGAGAGGACAGTGAACAGTAAATGAGATTTCAGTCCATAATATAGATAGATAATGAAAATACTAAAGTCAGTTTGAAGCTGTTGAAGTATTTCATTAAATAAAAGCCAAAAATCGCAGGCACTTTTGATGTCTTTAAAGAGAAATATATATACTCAGAATCACAAGAAGGAAAAAAAATCCACAGGAAAAATAAAGAAGGGACTTTTAGGATTATAAATGGATATACCTTGGCTAAATGATAAGGAAGAATAACATATAGTAGCTTATACATATGCAAAAGATGTAAACACCAGGCGATGAGAAGAATTAATGAAGATGAAACAAAGGGTACATAAACGGAAGTAACAGGACAAAAACAGTAATGCAACTTAAGAATGAACAAGAGTAATATTTCCTGCAATGAAGTGAACCAGAATGCAGAACAAGTCCTTCAAAGGGGTGGAAATCCAATCACAGTTCACATGTGTAGTCAACCTGAAAATGCTATTAAAAAAATCAGCCGTACACTGGTAAAGAGACATCTTTGAAGAAATGACTTTTTTCATCCTGACCATGTAGATTTTCATACCTCAGTATTTAGGTGACATTAAATTGTCACTATCCGTGCACATTAGTGTGCATGTTAAAAACATCAGAAGTTATGGGAAAAGGAGGAATATGAAAAGTATGAAAAAGGAATGAAAGATATTTACTATTAAGAGACTGAATCTTATGCTATAGGACAGTTTTGTGTTTATAACGTGCAATATATCAGCCATTCAAGACTAACATATTCCATTAAAATCAGACTTTACCTTACCTTAGATATTTTTAGATACATTTGAAAACCACAAATTTGTTTCATTTTTACAAGGATAGTTGATTCCTGTCCACTCACCTGCACCACTCCTTCTAGTGCTCATTTCTGCAACATAGGTCCACTCATTTGTATTAGCATCATAGCATTCTACTGAACTAAGGCACTGACGTGACGCCCCATCGTAGCCACCAACAGCATACAGTTTACCTAGAAAGGTAAGCAACAGAAACACACTCCTAATCCACACAAACTGTGTTGGTACAGAGGCTGAAGGGAAGTCATCATTCTCAGAATTAGCTATGAAACAGTCCCTTTTGTCAATCAGTTACTGAGTTTCTCATATAGTTCAAGACAGTACACTACAGTTCTTGTCACTGTAAGGATGTAAAGGCAGTCAGTATCTAACATGAACAATGTGGGTCAGTTTAAGTTGCCCAGCTAAAATACAAAGGTACTTTACCCTGGTTTTAATAAAGAACTGTTCAAAAGCCAGCTAATTTAAGTATGTCCAGTGCTGGATGCTCACAAATAGGCTTCCCAGAAATGTCAAAAATTCAGATGAAAATTACTTGTACAGCCAGCATTTTCAGATCAGAAACAGCAGTGGTTCCTATGCAGTTAAAACACACAACTAATGCTGTTTTAAGACCCGAGAACTGGTCCACGTCTGCATTGTGCAAGTGACATCCAGGCTATTCACCACCAAGCTGACTCAAAAGCCATCAGTTTTCCTGGCACTGTCTTTGAGATCATTGCCAGCATGCAACCAGCAAGGTCAGCCACAGCTATCAGAGTTGTCAGTTGCAGTGTTACATCACTAGAGACCAATTTATAAGGTCATCACTTCAGTAATCAGGCTCTCTAGCTTTGCTGACATGCATAACTTAAGAGCATGTATGCTTAGCCAACTTTTCCTCATCTGGCCTCAGGCACAGTTGAAGCTCTGAAAACAATTTAAAACATCTGTGCTAAGAGCTAGTAAAAACCAAGTAGAACAATTATGTATTATTCATACCATATGAATTACAACATTGAGGAAAAACATAAATCGGAAGTATGTTTTCAAAAGTGAATAAAGTCATTAGGGTAAATTATTATTGCATTTTCCTCCCCCCCCCCCCTTTTTTTAATAAAATTTGTCAACTCACCTCCAACAACACCTACACCAACACTACTTCTTCTTGTGTTCATTGGAGCTACATGAAACCACTCATTAGTCTTTAAGTTGTAAACTTCAACTGATGATAAACCTATGAAGATAATGTAACATTTTCTCTATAAATCTAGATGCAACAGACTGTCTAAGTTCAGACAATTCTTCGTATATGAAAATTCAGATTATTTCATTTTAAGGACTATTACTGTGCAAAAAGCATAACCTTTAGATAACCAATTATAGTCAACCCATTCTTGGTGTCTGAAAATGGGCAAATTAATAAAAGCTTTTATGGAACCTGGATAAATTCTTCCCTGGATTTATTATTTTTTTTTCCTTTCTTTTTAATTAAGTCACAATGTTCTGTCCTGTATGTGCTTCTGTAATAGTTATTAAGGAACAGGATCATCTCTGCACAAATGCTTTCATGGGTCTGTGAAGAGAATAAAAAGTGCATGTCCAAAGCCTTTCCACAGGTCAGAAAAGGCTGTTTATAATCCTACTTACACTACATGAAAATGCAGAAATATACTTTATATGCAAAGAGGACAAAGAAGGTGTAATTTTTATGCTCGCATCTTCCATGAGTTAAGGACTCTGACTGTAAAAGGAATACTGAAAGGCAACTTGTCAAAGATTCACTAGTCATTAAGCCTAAAATCCTAGATGGGAGCAAACAGTCCACTGTTCAGGTAGAATGATGTGACCACTAAAGCATATTCCACACTTCAAGCTATCTTCATGCTTGTTTTCATCACCGCTACCAGAAAAGACATTCAAGTTTGATACAATTATGTCAAAAGTAGTCAAAGCTAATTAACAGTGTATAAAGGCAAATATACCTGTACTCCCATCAAATCCTCCCACAGCATAAAGAAGGCCATTTAATACAGCTGCTCCCAGTGTGCTTCTCCTGTCTTGCATGTTAGCAACACTTGTCCACTGGTCCTTCACTGGATCATAGGAATCTACTGTGCGAACTCTCAGAGAACCATTGAAACCACCAACAGCATAAACCATGCCTCCCATGTACACCATTCCTACAGCAGGGAAACAGGGAGGAAAGATGAGCATTTTATTCTCTTTGTGAACTTATTTTATTGTGTAGTCTCTTAAGTATGCAGATACTTGATACAATTTACAGTACTCACTACAGTATCAGGCTTTTGACAGTGTCCTAGAGCCACACTTCATTCAGATTAAACACCAGAAGTTCTTACACTTTTTGTTACTAGTAAACTCACACTTCTAAATATCATGTCTGCTGAATTTCTTCTTGCTTAGATATCTCAGCTGCTTTAAGATCACATTTTCACATTTCTAGTGGCTGTCACTTCTTCACAATTTTAATCTCAATCTTCATTTAATCTTCACATTCTTCATCTCAACATATTTTAATAGTCAAATTATTCATAATGTAATGCAATAAAATTTAAATTTCACTATCCTTTGTATTTATAGGAGGTAATAAAGCAGTCTATTCTAGAGATTACAAACATAAATTAAGATCAAGTTATCAAATTTATATTGTTTCAGATTAAAAAATAATTCAAAAGTTAAGAATGATCACTGAACTTGTCAGATAAACATCTGAAGTACTGTTCCAAAAAACATACAATGCTTTATACAGATACCTACATTCTGCAGCATTTCCAACTGAAATGAAAAATTAGGCATCATTTACCTGCTCTACATCTTCTGGAAGGCAATTCAGCCACCTGATGCCAGCGTTCTTCTTTAAAATCATAGCATTCAACACTGCGGATTGCCTTTGGTGCCTGTCCTCCAACTACCATCATCAACTAAAAGAGAGAGAATACTATATTTTTAGTTATTTGCATATATAAAAGCACCTGAAAGATCAAAAAATATATAAAAAAAAGCAAGCTTCTATACAAGAAGTAATTAAAGGGTTCCTAAATAAGAAATTGGTAGTCTTCCAAATCAGGCAAAACACATGCAATACACATGCAATTTGTAATTATTATGTTCAGAATAAATATCTGAGGTAGAAAAGCAGGAAGCAATTAGAACTAGGTAAAGCTCCCATGAACGAGGCAGATCCTGCTGTGTCTTCACATCCTATTCTGATGTCAGGTATGGGAATTCAGAGTCTGTGATATTCAATGGAATTGTGACTGTCCATCACAGAATAGCCTTATCTGGTTCCCTTAGGAGAAATGTGCTAAATCTCCTGAACAGAATCTCCTATTCCATTGTTGCAGTTGCTAGAATAGTACTATGAGAAAACGTCTTTACTCCATTGGAAGCAAGAAAATATCTAATGTTTGGTTAGTTTTCTTCTAAAATGAATGAAAGTCAATGTTTAGGTAAAAATTGAGTAAAATGTCTCAACTCAGAAGCTTTAGTCTTTGTTTTGTTGTGATTGTTTTTTTAAAAACAGGCTTATTTCCCCACAACTGTATATTTCTCTGATGCTGAAACACATATTAAAAGATATATATCGGGAGGGAAGGTATTTGTGGTGGTGTGTGTAGGTGGGATACTAAAATATCTGCATCATAAGTACATAAAGCTAATCACTTGTTACATTTTTGTGATTATTTTTGTGATAAATAACTTTGGTATAAAATTTTTTTATTGGAATATCCCAGGTGACAGTAATGCTCTCATCTTTTGAAATGGAGTTAGAAGAAATAAGTATATTAGAAAACTAAGGGTCTTACTTTTGGAAGGCTAGCGGGTGTTCTCAATTTTGTTCGAGTGCTTTTCATCAATGCACGTTGCTCAGTTGGCAGCAAGTGATACTTCATAGCTTCAATGAGGTAATCTTTACAAGCACTGCTGTTCTTAACCAATATTTCTTCTTCAACTCTCTATTAATAGAAGTTTAACAAGGTCTGAGCATGTTAAGGAAGTAAAACACAAATCACAATTTGAAGTGTAATAAAGCACTTGTTATATCACACAAATGCAGATTAATCATATTTTTTAGATTGTCATTCAATCAGTTAAACACAAATTTATGTGATGACAATAAGCAGTCCCTAAAAAGAAAAAAATAAATAGAAAGATATTGATTCTCAATTAGTAAGGGGACAAAACAGAGTCAGGCTAGGTAAATCACTTCTCTTACAATCAGGCACATTTCTCGACTTTTCAAATGCAAAGTACAGAACACTTTAAGGGGGAGATCATTGGAGACTAATTCAACAAACTAGTAAAGCCACCCCCACCCCTCAACAATAAAAATAAATAAACAAACAAATAAATAAAATCAACCCCACGCAACAAAACCCGAAACAGAAAAAAATGCCAAAAAAAACCCACACAAAGTAGAGGAAATTTATATAATAAACCATTTATATAATAAAGAATTTTTAAAATAAATATCTACCAACCTATTACTACACCTATTATCCAATGTTAAGTGAATTCACATTTTCAACCTTAAATACTTGTCCTGACACAAAAATATTCAAAATGAGCTTATAAAATTTCAAAATATGTATTATATCTGAGCCAGGTAAAGGAATGTTTCCTTTGTCATTAGTTCCTAACCAAATTATACAGAAGATACAATTCAGAAATTGAAAATTCGCTTACAAAAACAAATCTTGTGATCATATTACCAATGAAAGCTAACCTGATTTTAGTGAACGAAAAAATCTGAATTACTAATGCGGTATAATAAGTAGTCAACCAAATGGATAAATTACTTATATATGTCATCTTCTGTGTGGCAATCCCTCATTTGGTTCTGTGTGTCTGTGTGCACTGGCATATGAGGTAGTGGTTGTTTATTTTTACGATCAGTAACATATTACATTCCATAGTTTAAATTTCTAATTATCACTCAGGCATTAAAAAAAACCTTCAAACAAACAAATTTTCACATGCAGAAGAATTAGTATTCCTTTTTGCTTACCTGAACTAAATATTCCCGGGACAGCAAAGGCAGCCGCACATGCTCCATCAGGCGTGCCATTAGCTCCTGCCTTACATCTTTGTCATGGTTTACCCACGCTATCACTGCTTCAAATACCTTCCAGAAAACAAACAAATGCAAGTCCCTTGACTTACAAGTTCATAAGTATGAATATATCAGCGTGCCTCCAAAAAGAGCTTTTGCTTATACTAAAATTCCTAATGTAAGAAAAGATGACAGCAGTTACAGCTCCTATTATTTCCTTATTTATTCACTATAAAATTCCGAAGATGCATTAGCCAGTCTCTTTTTATATCACTCCTCTACTGGTGTTTCAAGGCTAGCTGTGCTACATTGACAAAATGCACACAGTAATTCCATTGATACTGAAAATCCAATCAAACTAGGCAAACAAACAACACAGCAGCAATGATATTACAATCCTCTTACTTTTCTTCTTTTCTTGGAGAATTGACCTGCCACATGACTTATCATCACTGAGTCCTACTAGGAGCAGCAATCCCATGCCTAGTTTCTCCTCTGTTGCAAGCAGCTGATCATACATCTAGAGCATTAAAGCCTTAATTATACTCCACACAAGCAGCACCAGATGTATCAAAGTGATAGATCCTGACCTTCAGGGTATTATGGGGACAGCAACGTGACTTTGCTAGTTGCAGTTTAAACAGATAATTCCTAGATTCAAAGTTCCTAAAAGGTCTTAATACAAAACACTACCTAGAAATGCAAATCAGTATTCAAACATGCCTTTGAATACAATTTAGTTTCATTTGAACAGAAGTGTTAGTATAACTATATACTCCTTGGAAAAAAGAAAACCAAGATATTTTAAATTGATCACAACTGAATTCAAAAGGTCAAAAGCCATCTATATCTACAATCTGAAAACCATTAAGAGATTCAAAGGCATACACTGGGCTCACTGAGATCACAGAGTTTCAAAAATGGCTTTAAAAGAACAAGTTCTTGCTAAAGATAAACCAAGCACATATTTAAAGTGAAGTTTGGTTATACTATACTACCTAGGCATGTCCTTTGCAACCAACATTTGTTCAGTTAGGCTAAACAGCCCACATGTACATACAGAGTTTTAATACATTTGTGGGACTGCTGATGTTAAACTTAGTAGATGGCATACACTTGCTGTTCAAACTACTACTTTGGAGTTATTTATCCCTTAGTAAACCAAACTCATATGTATGTAATTCACAGCATGTGTTCTGTTTGTCCTGCTTAAAAAGGAGAAGGCATAGCCATTTAATTTAATTTCTATTTTTTCAAAGAACAAAATGTTAAGTAACTGAATACATTTTTAGGATTTTTAAGAGTTAAGATTAATTTTCAGCATCAGGCTGACAACATTTTTGGGGAAAACCCTTAACACTTTCAGGAAAAAATGCTTTAAACAAGAGCAGAATACATGCTTCCTTTCACTGAGGAAACAACACATCCAAACAAGTGTACTAGAGCAGTAAGGACAAGCTCACTCTCTCATTCAAAAGAATAAACCAAATACTGGGATACAGATGTGCTTACCTTCTCTTCTGAGGCAATTGTGAGTTTGTCACTGGATATAAGACTGCACACTTGCTCTACACCAAGATTGAGGTATTCTTCACTAAGAACGACATCAGAAAAGTGCTGTTCTGTTTGGATAAACAGAAATACTCTAATATACAGTGCAAAGTGTATCCCACAACAAGCATTAAAGCAGCTGAAGAAAAACAGAGGAAAATGATTCAATATGCAAGCTATTTTGTCATACCTAGAAACAATACCTTAACTTAAAATATTTGATATAAAGACTGGTCTCACAAATTGCTTTTATATTTAAAAATTCTTGAAAATAGTGGAAATATTAAAACACATTATACTAAAAGTAGCAATCAGCAATTTAACACTTTCAATATTGCTTCATCTTAGTACTTGCCTTTGACAGTTACTCAAATTTTGCTGCCTTTGCACACACAAATACAGGAAAAAGAGATTCCAGAAAAGAACATGCTCTCTATGTGGTTGACAAATGTTTTAAACCTGCAGTTCAACATGAACAATGGCTGATTCATTAGACCTAACCAGCAGTGTCAAACAAACAAGTCCGGGTACTGTTTGTGTCTCTCAGAGCTTCTCCAAGGTCAGAAAAACATTCCACATCACTATCCCTACAATATGTAGATTTTTTTAAATGCCTCAACTTGAAAAAAAACAATGAAATTTAATGTTTTCGTTGTAGAACCAGACATTTTAATATAGAGCATGTATCTTTATCAAGCGGTTCAGTTGTCCTCTCCCTTAAAACCGCTTTTTAGGCTCTATCCAGTTGACTGTTATTTTTCCCTTCTTCAGCTATTCTTAACAGAAGTTAGTAGGGACAACTGTTATGTGGGAATTTAAGAATTCACTCAAAATTAGAACAAGTAGAAAAAGGTCATCAAACGTATTCAAACTAAATAACTTTTTTAAGTCTTTTTTATCCCTCTCCACTAGTGCTACTATAGTTAAGACTCCATGCTTGACAAACTGTCTTAAGCTGCTAAGAAAAGCTAAAGAATGCTGAATGCTTCCAGCTCAAGAAGTCTGATTTTTTCAGGTCAACTTTTCAGGGTTAAACAGCTTTTTTTTTGCACTGTACTGAATATTAGAAAGCATAAAAAGATGAATCCAACACAATATAATTGTGGTCCTTTATGTAGTTTAGCAAACTGTTCCTTGAAACAGGCAGGACAAATTGCTCCAGACAAAAGTCCAAGATTTATATGAAAAGTATGAGAATAAAACCTCCTCCCATAAAGGTCTCACTATAACCATGAAAGTTTAGAGATTATCCAGAAGGATAACATTTTACCATAGCCGCATTTTAAAAAACAATGTTTAGTAAGATATAGTCCAGTCCCCTTGAATCCTGTTAAATTCTTGACTTTAATACTTTCCTATAGTAACAATCCCAGAGGCGCATTGAACAAAAAGCTCCACATCTAAATTTAACAGCCAGTTTACCATTAATGTTTTCAATTAGTATCCCCATGTTTTAATGCTGAATACGATGACAGGCAAAACTGCAACCTGTCTACTTAAAATCATTCTTCATTCTATATTCCTTTTTAGCCTTCATCTCTAAGTACAGTCCTCGCGTTTTCAGTTCCTCATCCTACCAGCCTTTTTAGATCATGCAATCATCATCACTGAAGTTCCTCCAATTCTGCAGCTTTCTCTTAGATGAGAGAGTTGTATTTTCTGCAGTATTTCAGGCAATAGGAGAGAAAGGATGAAGAAAAATAGCACTGATTTTTATAACACCATCATTACTTTTCTACTCTTTACAAATCTTTATGTTTGTCTGCTTTTCAGACTACAAATACAGAGTTTCTTAAGCTGAAGCAAAATTTTCTGAGGTGCACTTACTGAAAGAAGTATCTGCTGAATTTTACTATTCGTATATGGCAAATAGATGTTGAGAAAGGTAATTCGTATCTATTAGTTTTATGATAAACTCCAGATTTCAAGTGACAGCACCACAAAACAGCATGCCTGACTATATTCAGAAGCTGAGTTAGGAAGCAAGCAGAAAGGGGATCGCAAACAAATCTGAGGTTCAGAAGCCTTGTTCATCTTCCCTGAGAAAATCTATGCAACAGTGGATCGCATCCAACAGGATACTCTTTGAAAACTAGAAAAACCAAGTTGAGTTTATAGATTCATATGTAAAGTATTGCTTTTTAAGCTGATTCAGATTTAAGACATGCTCTAAATAGGAAGAACACAGCCTCTAATCCAGAAAAAAGTTGAGAATTTACAAAGTAATACAACAAATGTGAAGCTGTCTCCTGTTTTCATGCTATAAATAGAACTGTGAAAGGAAATAAAAATAAAATAGACAGTACTTTAACAAAGCATAAGACTTATTTCACTGCATGTCAGCCTCTGTGCTTAAAGTATAAAAAAAGGCACATGGCCAACAGAAGAGTGACAAAAAGGAGAAATTAAACTACTCAGTCAATAGCCACAGGCTCAGGTTCTCCAGCAATACCTGGAAACAAATCCTCAGCTGAATGAATTACAATAAAAAGAGAAATAGGAGAGTAGATTGATATATAAATTTTAGTCATCCAAAAGAAAGAGGTAAGGTGAAATCACTTGTCTCTTAAGAACCACATCTCTTGTTGTCAAGGAGACCATCTTAACTGATTGATAGATAACCTTTCCACAAAAACCAATGGAAATTACCATTAAATGGATTATTCAAAATAATTAGAAACTGAAAAAGAACAAGGAAATGCAAAACCACCAATTAAATCTGCCAACAGCAGTTTACCAAAAGCTGATCAAGTGCTGAAGGCAGAAGGCATTATTTTATTATATATTAAAATAATGCTTATGAAATTCAAACCTTTTGCCCCCTTTTAATACAAAGGCTATCATTATCTTTAAAATATTACCCAGTATTGAGTGTTCCAAAAATCACACTTAAAGCCTCTCTTTCCAAACAATATTGAGGAGGGGTGTGCAGTTTTTTGCCTTCTGGGTTAGTATTTGTATTATCCCATATAATTGCTTACATCCTGAAAGCTCCGATAACCTGGAGATATCAACATCAAACATCACGAAACTGAGGATATGATTAAAGAAACCTATAACATGATTTAATATTTCATGCATCTGTCCCCTGCAAAATCTCACATTAGTTTGGTTTTCATTTGTTGCACTAGGTAACAGACTTCTTTCTTCATGAACATCTCCAAACAGAACTATCTGGATGGATTTTTTCTTTTTTTCACGAGAGCATAAAGGGGTTTTTTTCCTCCAAACCACCGAGTATGCAACTTTGACAAATTTGTATTGGAATCCTGCCCCACTTCTTGTCACTTTACCCAGACATTGAAGCCAGCTGGCTCCAGATTCAAGCAGCCTGGAACAAGCCAGCTTCAGAGCTGCCGAGGCTTGGCTCACAAATTCCCACTTCCTAAGCAAGTAGGATCCTAATTCTTTATTATCAAAACTAAATTCTGCCTTTAAAAAAAAAATCCCTTCCATTTTAGGACATTTCTAAAATATCTGTTCCAATTGCATATGTAAAACAGATTTTCACAACTGATAGAGACAGTTTTTATCTGAATAGCTAAAAGATCTGTCCTTGTCTGCCCTGTACCAGTAGGACAGGACTTCAGCTTTAGGGAAAAACTAAAAGGATAAAGAGGAAGTTCTTAACATGAAAGGGGCTAGTAACAAAATGTTTGTAAGTACAATAATGCCAAAAGAGAGCACAGCACAACAATAGCAGTTGTAAAAGTAACACTTTTTGGTATGTTTCATTACGAGTCTGGAGTCCTGTATTATACACGCACAGTGGCATTAAGCACTTGACCTATCTCTTCTATCTAAAGGGCACATAGTCTTGCTGGCCAGAAGGATACTGACACTATTTTTTTCAATTACATATTAGGGAAAACTAATCTGAAGTCTGCACAGGACATTTTTGCTATAAACATTTGTGGATTGATTCACACACCCTATGCCTACAATCAGACCCCTTCTGGCATAACTGTCTTTACTAAATGGAATAAACAAGTATATAAGCAAAGGTCTGCTGAAACTCCCTCAGAATTAAAATTTTTCAGAGAATCACAGCGGACAAAACTAAAAGCCTGTAACTCCTCTTCATTTCACGACAGTGGTGGCTGTTGTCAGTGTTGGCCTCGGTGTATGACATTGTTGAAGACTGCCTAAATTTCTGTTCCACCACTAATTGGCTTTACTCAGTTTTTAACATTTTCCTGAGGTGCTCCAGCAGCTCATGACACTTAATATTAATTTCTATCAATCTTTTTCAAGTTTTGTGCGCTTTCAGAAATCTTTGCCTAAAGATCCCACCAAAACCAGAGGAACATGTATGAAAAACATGGCCAGAGCTTATCAGTGCCAGAGGCTCCAGCTGGAAAAAAGGAAAAACTCCTTCATATTCACTAGATCTTTTCATTACAGTAATCCAGTGTATATTAGTGTGTGGAAAAAAAAATATCATAATCAATACGTCAAGTCTCATAAGCATCTTTCATCTGGTTTAGGCCAACTACTTCTATGCCACAAAACAGACAATATTTTTTACAAAACGGAGTGAGTACCTGCCTCTTTCTGATATGATAATGGTACAAAACCAGCTGGGACCTTCCAGAAATGAAATTATAACCTCTCATTTTACAGCAATGCAGCGCATGGGAGCTTGGAAAGATCTAAGCTTTATGTTCACTTAAGAGAACAATGACAATTTCTCAAACAGAAGAAACAAATATATTAGCACATTAGCAAGAATTAGTTTTTTTAACTATTGCTTCAGTTCACCATGTCAGACTGTGATTTTTTCTTTTTTTTTGGCTTGGGACACAAGGTCTTTGCTAGTGACCTGATATAAGGCACTGGTGAGGCAGGAACCCCAGCCTCACTATGGAGAGACAGACACAAGCTCTGGCAGTTGGAGAACTAGCAGAAGCTAAACACTGCAGAATCTTCCCCCCCCCCCCCCCCCCCCTTTTTAAAATCTGATTTACTTGTCAATTTTATGCTTAAATAACTGCTTTCGAGAACACCATGAAATTCATAGCAGCCAAGGTAACAGCAGCATAGCAACAGACGTTGCTACTCAGAATAGAATCGTAAGAACGAGTCTGCTAACTACATCCTTCCAATCTCACACATACAAATGTACACAAGAATAGCCTAAGCCATGCATGCTTCCTAGTCTAGTTGGGACTCAAAGTTTTAGAGCACCAGAATCAGGAGTGCTGTATCCCACAGTGAACTACAATGCAGCATGCTAAGATTCCCTAACAAAACTTTCTTCAGCATCTACTTAGCATGATGCTAAAAGCCGAGAAGGTTTGCTGTGTAAAGCTGGTCCTCAAAAGACACTTCCACAGTTAATCCAATGTTTCCAAACCCCATATCTGCCTATGCTGTGAGTGGAAGTATACTTTTATTCATCAGTTATAACTAAGAAATACGTCAGAGCCTAGGCATCGAGCAAGTGTCTCTCTGGTACAAATGGCATACCCCTCTTCATTAAAAGGCATCTATCTTCAGGTTGTACATAATGTTACAACAATAAAATACACCATATTCTCAGGAAAAACTTATTTCATGAGCATCCTCTAAGACTAAGTAAGACGTGTATCAGACTAAAACTGAGCACAGACTACCAGCGCTCATGCCAGAATCTCTTTGCAGGAATCCTCACACAAGGACGATGAGAGGCCTCAGTTGAATGCAGTCCCTGGCCCTGCAAGTGTGACAAGTCCCAGAGCAGGACTGCTTTCTAGAACATCATGAGAACAGGTCACATCTCAAAGTTTAATTGCAACGGAAACTCATTCCAAGTTATCTGTATCAACTGTCCACTAGTTTCTGATGTCCCTACAGGCAACACGGATACAGGCAAATGTATCCCCTAAATTACAGAAATCTCACACTCTGCTACAGGATAACCAACTCCATCGTGGGACTATGAAGTTCTAATTTTAATGAAAGTTGGGGTTTTACTCCCACTGGAAGGAAGTTCTAGAGTTTCACTTTTCCAATAATTTCTGGTCTATATTGGCATCAATTTGTTTTTGTGCTGCCATTGTCTATTAGCAGAAGTATCTCCCTGCCTCTTTTTCCTACACATTAAATAACAAGTGTAATAAAATAAAGACTGGAAGAAGTTAAACATCAAAATGCCTTTCGTTGGCACTAGCAGGGAAGAATTTCCACTGCCTTTTCAATCTAATAATTCTCTTCTGCACTCAGTCTAGTTTGTGGAGCCTTAATCCCGAAATGTCTGATCCTGGGAGTTCAGCTGTCTGTGATACAAGGCCTAATTCTGAAATAGCAAAGCCACGTATATTTGGCTTAGACTTTTGATAAAGTGTTTTCAATTTTAAGAAAGAGCCTTGACAAAGTACAAAGAGCCATTCGAGATAAGAAAGGGAGGCTGGGGGGAAAGAAGCTATGATGGCTCAGATACAGCAGTAAGCAGCTTGAAAATTCAAGAGCAAAAGCATTGACCTGAATGGGTATGAAAGAGTACAGAAAAAAAACATGAAGTCTGACAGAAATCCAACAAGGCTGATGATCAGCCTATTCCAAGGAGAAATGGAGGCAAATCCTTCCTCCCTGCTTTTGCCAGAAGTACTGAACATGCCAGTGCTCTTCTTAATAGGTTGCAAGTCCCAGCTAAGACCAACAGATAGCTTCCTGGCACAGCAAAGGATGCCTTATCAAAATGACCCAGAGAGGGAGGGCTACAAGTTGGACACAGTTCTTGTGCTCTCAAACACATTTAATCAATATTGTACTTAAGGTGTTGACAGGGTCTTAGATCTTGTATTTCTAGAAAGTAATCTATACGTGTATTAGCCTCAACTACTAAATGGAACAAAGGATGTTTAGAAGTAACTGAAGTAGTTTAGAAGTAACTAAGGCACAGTCAGAATAGAAGGTGGAAAAAAGAAAACTAAAATTCAAAATTAAGAAACAGCTACATCAAAATGTGTTTTCTAAAACATTAAATATCTGAACATTAAATCTAGTTAATAAATGTATGCCTTGCTTCCTATTGCATAAAAGGTCAAAAATATAACAGCTTTTTGGATTTGATGTTATATTACTCAAAGACAAATCGATTTAATTAAAACTTTTTGCATAATATTCTAAATGCAGTTATCACAAAGTCATTCAGTCACATATACATTAAAACTTCTCAAGTAAGGTATGTGTTACAAAAGCTAGTACTTTCAAAACAACCCGAATAGCTTTTGAAATTGCTTTTAGTTGATACATAAATGATTTGAATACAGTTTCACTGGACTAAAAACTTCCAAGTATGCCTGATTTGTATACTCAGTTTCACACTTAAGGCAGCAACCAAGGGTTCTGTTGACAGACATCTAACCACATGAGTTTACTGCATTTCTTTTTTTTTCTGAAACATTTAGTCTTGATAGAAATACTTGATAGAAAATACTATAATCTCCTGGAAGTGGGGTAAAAAACCCCAAAAACTTAAAAACTCTATACCGGAATAAAGATTTTCTAAGAACTTAGTCCACTTAAAGCATTCATCAAAACCCTGTTTTTAATGAGGTCTGAAATTACTCAAGGCAATAAAAAGCCTGTTACTTGGACCTAGACATATGAATTGAAGCACTCAGTGCTCCATTTCAGGAAAATGTTCAATTTTAACTCTGTACTAATTGTTAATGATGCCAATTGGTCACTGTAGGTTTTAGAATCATTATGAAAAACAATACAATCACATGATTTAATTTTTTTTTGCAGCCTTTTCAGGATATTTATTTTTAAATTTTCTTCTCTGTATTGCTCTTGTATGACAGAGTGCTAAGGATTAAGGAAAGCAGCAGAGTCTGCAATGCAATGAAGTACCTCGCACCCTGACTATGCACAGCATATTTATATCAAGAGTAAGAACAGAGTGTGCATTGCTTTAAAATTCAGCACACAGATATAGCAAAAACATAGTAGGAGTTGAGCTGGCGGCTTGTGGTACTGGCCATCAGGACTCCAGTAATATGAAGACAGAAAGGGAAGCACAGATGAGGAAAAGTGCTTTCTGGAGGAGTCTGACAAAAACGGAAAGTGGCTGATTACAGTCGAAAGACAACATTAGTTCCAAGCACAAAAGCAATAGAGAGATATGAAAGAAAAAAGATTCAAGTAATTCTGCTGAACTGGAAAAGCCAAGGATAAGAGGTAAGAATTTGATCTAGGGGGAAAAGGAGTATCACAAAAGTAGTAAAACGACCTTAGCAAACAGAGAGGAAGTTATGGCAGAGATTTACATTGCAGTAAAAGTGAAACATGATGTAGAGCAGATTTGGTAAGGAAGTTAAAAACAAAATAGAGGAACATGCAACTAAGCAGTAGAGAGAAAATGGCAGAGGAGAGTTAAAGCTGTCAAGTTTACAAACCTGAATGACTGGGAGAACACTGAAGTCACCAGGGACAGAGGAAGACAAGCAGAAGGGAAAGATGTTTAGATGGAAAGCACTTCAGTTTTGCTGAACCTGAAGTAGAAATGAAACATCCAAGAGACACTGAAAAGACAGGAAAAGATCTGTGACTGGGCAGCTAGTGCAAGCTGCATGTAAGAAGGCATACCTGAGAGTCACTCTCAAGCTCTGACAATCCGTGACTTCCGTATTTCCAAATGAATTCATCCTGCTCTCTGAATATTCACTGCCAAAGCTCTAATCAAAATATACTACTACAGTGGCTAGTAAGTAAATCTTACAAAAGAGTGATTTTGTTCATTACAAAAAGCTTCCATTCAAAAGTAATTACTCAGTGTAGCATCTTCAGTCTTAACTCAAACATCAAAACCCTGGGGCACTGTACACACAAAAGAGCAGTAAAATCACTGCTACTTGAACAAATGAGAAGTCTTAGTTTTGATTACAGTGTTATGTTACAAACCTACAAGCTTATACTATGTTTTGTTTACTTTTTAGTAATCTACATTTTGCAGCCTTTAATGGTATCTGGGGCAGTCAAATAAGGTTTTAATCCAGTGTGTTAAAAAATTACCAATTTACTGTCTGAAAACTACATGTATAAATTTCCAACTGCAGAAAATGTATTTGGAACATAAAGAAGAAAAAGAAGAATTAAAAATATTTTAACATTATAACTGCAGAAATGTAAGCTAGAAAGAACTTCAAATCATCTAATTTTGCACACAAACATGATTTAGATCACAACCTAAATGAGAAGTTACTCTAACTGGGTATTTTACAGCTGCCTAACAGTAGAGAGTCCATAACTTCCACAGACAGCTTGCCTGATCTGTGCTACTTCTAGTTGGATTTTTTGCTTAATAACTGAAATGACTTTAAAAATACCTCACAAGCTTGCTCACTCTCAGTCATTTTTATGCACAGGATGGTCTGCATTCCCCCTCATCCTCTTCGACATTTAGGTCTTGATTGAAAAGACTATTCTTTCACAGTCTTTGTCACAGGTCAGTCAGTTTTCTTAATATGCTCATGTTAAACTTCTGGCTTCACTTTAGCCTGTGTGCATTTATATTAAAGTTCAGTTTATAATTTTTTCACCAGCATCAAGAAAAAGGGAATAATTGTTCTTCCTTGACCCCTCAAAAACACTACTGTTACTTCATCACCAAATGAGAATTGCTTTTGATTCACAAAAGCAAGCAAAATGAGAGCCTTCTTTTCAAAAATGTCAAGACTCGATATGAGACAGTCCTCTTACAGATATGAATAACACCTTCTAAGATGACCATGAGAATGTACTTTTAGTAATACAATTAAGAATTCCATGAACCTTTACAAGCAAAGTAGAATTTTGTTGGTTGAGCTATACGGTTAGTTAGAAGATACACCTCCATCTACTTTGTGTTGAAGTAGAACAATGAGACTACAGGTGACCTTTATAGGAGGAAATTTCAAGTCTTGGGTTAGATGAGTAGGATTTTCAGAAGATAAGTCAGTAACACAATACTTGTGGTACATTCCTCGTTTCTTAGCCAATGCAGTAGAGGACTACAGGCAGCCCACCCTTCCATGCCCTTGTCTTCTTTCCTCCCCCATGTACTTCCTACAGACTTTGGCTTGTGGCAGCTGACAAAATTTTAATTCTTCTTTCCTGATGCCTTCCCCTAAATGACAATGCAAATTTCTAAACAGCAACCTAGCTTCTTTCTAGGTTACTAGTTGCTTGAACCCTGTATGGCCCTGATAGGCCATGAAGATGCTGCCTCTTTGCACTTATTATAACTATGTTACAGCCAGAAGACTATTTATTTTAGAGACATTCATATCTCTTCATCAGAAGATACATCTGCAATATCCTGGATAAAACTCAGTTCCATCTGGGTGGGGTTAGATGGGCATGGAACCTGTGTGTGTACCTACACACACAGGGATACCAAGCTATATGCTATACTAATGATAACTTGCCTGCATATGTGTTGGCCTTGTTCAAGAGATCTGTGCATGCATGCATATCAGCAAAAGCACGAATCCCCAAGCAGTTGATAGGGTGAAGCTGGGATTCCAAAAATTCACAGCAAGTCCTTTTCACATCCTGCAGTTGCAAGAGACCAGCTGCTGGGAGCAGTACCTGTAAGAAGCAACAGGTGGTTACTATCCCCATTCAATTCTGTGATTATACAAGAGTATTCTAAATATTAATAAGAAAAACAAAACCCGTTAAAAAAACTACAATTAAAAGAGGGAGGAAAATTGCAGCTGAAGAACTTAAAATTCAATATTAACCTGATTTTGCAAATACCATTTAAGATTTAAAATAATGAGTAACATCTTTACCACCATAATCACTGTAAAATAATCCCACAGATTATAATTCTCACACTTCATGTTCACTTTTCCCAATATTCATTCACAAGTTCTCTTCTTACTGTTCCAAACAGTCCATAATTAAACTAATTTCCAAATCTTCAATTTATGTATTTCTTAAAATCAAAGTTTTCTAGACCATGACAGAATACGCAAGTCTTATTTGCATGCAAGTACTGGATATACCACAATTTTTCAGCACCAATAACAAGCATCTGTATGGGACCTTCTTGGAAGAATGGCATTTAAAAGCCTGCACATAAAAAACATTCTGTAACTCATTAAAAATCTGTATTAATAAGGAATTAGTGTAAATTACATATCTGTCCTTCAACTTCCACAAACCAAGTAAAATTTTAAGAAGAAGTTAAAAAAATCCTATAACATACACTTTATTTACCCACTAAAACTTTATGGGATTTAGGTGAACTATAATTGTGCCTTTGAGCAAAATCCCATACTGCCATCTACAATTTCTTCTTCATAATATTTTTACTTCTGTGCCTTTAACAGTTACTTTAATGACACTTTTATTTTAGAACATTCAGGTGTGAAATTGATGTTAGCCTGCATCTTTAGTGGATGACAACAGGCAAGATTTTAACATGGAAATCTTGCAACTGTTCACTTAAATATAGAGAAAACATATATTATAGGGCTGCATCAATAATAAGCAAGAAATAAAAAACACACCAAAGATACCACTAAATGGGTGTATTACTCTTGTTAATATTTGATTTTCATATAAACAATTACTTGGCAAGAATTAACGAGAGTCAAACAACTGGAAGAATAATGAGGTCTGGAAGAGCAGAGTAAAACAATTTATAAACCTATATGTCACTACATGAAAGCTGCAGAATATACTCTATTACTCTTTGGAAGAAGTTCTAGTAACTGTGTAGAATCAAATATTTGCTATCGTCTTCGTAAGTGTCTATCTACTCTGTGCCTAAAGAGCTAATATTATTGTTTACTCTTTAGACTTTCTTCTTGAAATAAAACTAAAAATTATGACCCAAACTAAAATAAAAAGGACTTCGGGTGAAATAATACCTTGTAATGAACCCTTGTAAAGCTAATGTCTGCTTTACACTTCACTTTTGGTCCTGTTTCTATGATTTATGGCTGTTCTCTCTTGGGCTTGCCATATATGGAGCCTGCTTGAAAACCATCTTTCTGTTCCTCAGCATATTAATCCCTAATTTGAAGCAATAATCCACTATAGTGTATATTTTACATATTTAGCTATCAATGTGGACAGCAAAAAGGAAAGATCATACATTTAACAAGAGTTTGCTTTGAGTATCAAATGCTAATGAAAGAGAAACAAAGGAAACACACAAATGTGATTGCACTGACATACAGACTCCTTTAAGCAAAATAACTTAAAATTAGTTTAAATCTTAGATAATCCTTGAAAATATCGTATCAGTCTAACAAAATAAATGGAGAAGATTTGTACGTAATAAGCATAAATGCCACATAAAGGCACACAATTCAAAACAAAATTAGTAAGCTTAAAGGTTAATAATGACAAGGTTAAACAGTACAGTGAAGTAATTTATTTTAGCATATGTTTATGAAAATGTGAAGATAATATCTGTAAAACAATTTCTATTATTACGACTAAAGTATCAACAGTTATAACAGTGAGTAGACAATTTCTTTTGTAGTGAATTGTAGGATAAGATAGGATAATGAAATTAAATACCAAAAATCAAGGCTAGAAATCTAACAGAAGTATTTATTTATAGAACTAGCTCCAGTTTGCTTACAAATCAAGTAACTAATTGAAGAACAGTCCTAGGTAATTTTAGGCATTTTATCAGTATAGTTTAGCAAATAATTCTGAGAACAATCCTTGACTGCTGAAATTGATTCAGTAATGTATCCATTACAAAAATATGTAAAATCATGATCAAATCAGTAAGCAAAATGGAAAGGTGAAATATGAGAATGGCATGCAGAAGAATTGAAGACTTGTTTGCCCAGTCACACTGAGACACTTGCCCACTCATATGAACAGTGAAGCAGTGTTACAAGGACTAGAAGACCACTCTTCATTATGGGAAATTCTTAAACCATTATAACTGATTTTGTACAGCTACAGATTTTAACACATTTTAATTATCAGACAATAACACATTTAAATCTAAAAATATTTACGTGTATATCATTACTAAAAAAGAAAAGAGAGGCAAAGTGCATGAAATTTATCCCACTGAAATTATACACTGGGCTTTGGTTACTAGGCAACAAGAGCTGGGATAACATCGAGCTATCTTCCTTTGTACCTATAGAACTGTTTGCCTGGAAGCTGCAACATTTAAAAATACAGTTTCATCACAGGCAGATTCACTCTACTGAAGCCAGAGGCTGAACTACATAAGAGGAAAAAAAAGACCAGAACAACCCAAACTCCTCTCAAACACATTATAAAAAGCTATATTAAAACTGCAGTACAGATCAAGTTTAGCTGCTGCTGACTCTTAAATTGCTAGGCTACAGCTCAGATTCATTTCCAAAAATAGCCAGTAGAGGGTATCCTAACTTTCCTTTAAAGATCAAAAAGACTAATGCATACCACTTTGTACTGCAAGGAATGCAGGGGGGTGCAGCTGTTTATCCCACAGCATAAACAAACCCAAATGCTGGGGGAAATAATCTCCAATTGCTTATTCTATGAAAATGTATCCTCATTGTAGAGGTTGTTTGTATAATCAGATTATAATTACAGATGGCAAGTAAGAACTCTTGTGTGTGTCAAAATTGTGATGATGAATTGTGGAATGACTCTAGATTTCCTAGAACAGATCATTTAACCCTTACAAGTCTTTGAAGACAATTCCCTGGTTACCTCTTCCTGGTTCTCCTTCTTGCAGTGCTACTCCTGTTCCCAAAGCTGTGTACACCTGCCATGCCAAATACACCTTTCCAACCCCACTGAAACAAAAAGGACTGTAACCAGATATAAGTATTTGTTTTAAAATGCACCTGCAGTGTCACCTGCATAGTCAGAAGGGATCCAGTTAAGGCCCTAAACTTGGGTGCCTGTTTTCGCTGGAGCAGATTCAAGCCCTTCAAAATGACTCAGCTAGACCATCAACCTGTATCTGAGGTTGCTGTCCTCTCTTGTGGGCCCTTCAGGTACATGCCAGGAGTATGTTGAGTGCTGAGGGTACTAATGTTGCCTGAGCTTTCTTCCCCTCTTTTTATCCAGACAGCATCATGACTGTTGACGCTTGTGCAGCCAGACCCATTTACTTGATATGACCAAAGCATATATGCATTGAGCTCCGAGGCAAGGAACAGCCAGTACAGGCAGGCACCTCTCCTGTCAGTGCACAAAGAACAGATTCACAGCAGTCTTGGGGAGATATAGCTTGTGTGACCAACAGACTGCTACAATGGAAGAAGGCTCAGAGTAGATGGGCAAAGGTGATGAACTCAGGGAAGAATGTAACGAATGAGCACCAAGTGGTGTAAAGAAAGCTCAACTTACCTCAATACAAGAGGACGAGAAGGTAACCTTTGTTTTAGATATATGGCTGTACCAGTGAGTCAATTGGGTTGTGTAAACAGCCTTCTCTAGGATCATCTAGGAGTGTAAAGTTTTCCCTAGCTAGCCAAACCAGTGAGTGGGAGAGGTATACATGCAGATCAGCCCAATATAAACTATTAAATCTGACCAACCAACAGAAGGAACTCTGAAGAGAACAATGGGCTTGACCTGGCTTTAGCACAGTGAACTGACATAGAAACCATGATCCTGACAGTGAGCAGACAGAGATCAGTAATGGGATTCACTTCTGCAGGGCAATTAAAATGTATATTGCAATAGTTACATTGTGCTTTTGTTGTGATTTCAGTAGATTGCTCTGTCTCTCTAAATCAAAGCATAACACTATGCAGCACCAGGTCTCTTCAAATCAGTAAATTTTACATCAAACATTAAACCCTCCTTGTGGACTATCTAGAAGAGGCTGGTCAGAGAAACTACTCTGGAGTGCCTCCACACCAGACAAGGAAGTTCAACTAGCAACAATGCTAGTTGACTTAATAGGCATCCCCTGACAGTATATTCGTTTCACAAAGTTCATTGCTGCAGTTGTCTTCACACAACTCCCGGAAATTGGTACCCCACATAAGCTTTTAGTAACTGTTCTGCTAGTTGAGAATGGAGGAACAAGTCCACTGAAAACAGCCTCCAAGATCATCAGAGGGCAAGTGATATTACAAGGAGAGCCTAAAAAACATGAATTTGTTCAGCCATAAAAGAAAACAAAGGGGAGGTTTTGTTACCATCCACAACTATCTAATACGAGGGTAGAGAAAAGTGAGCTGGACTGTCCTTGGAGACAAGACACAAGTAGGAAAATAGGAAAATCTGACTGGAATAAAGAAGGAAGGTTGTTTTTTATTATTTTGTGTTGGTTTGGCATTTTATTTTGTATATTATTTTTTATTATATACCATGAGGGTGGTTAAGCCCAGGAAGAGGTTTCCCCAAGACTTTGCAGAATCTCGCTTGGAGATATTCAAAATTCAGCGGACAGGCCCCTCAACTGCTTTGATTTTGAAAAGTTCAAAGTAAAATTTAAATTTATTAAAGCCTTCTGCCTGCTGATTGAAGTCAATTTGTTTCAGTAATTTTATATCAATAATGCTATCATCTTCCCACTCCTCTTTGTACTGATCGATTCTCCTAACATAAATATATTGTGCTACCTGCAGTATGAAGATGCCTAAGGCGATTTTTTGATCTGCAGTATTTTTTACATTCCCTGGATTTCTGTAAGATTTCAGCCATGAATTCTTGCACAAATTCAAATTGACACCCACCAACAATACATTATTATCAGTATAATGTCCATTTAAAAATAATGAAGCACATACTGCAGGTTTCAGGAATAAAACATCCCACAGCATAAACAAACCCAAAATTTCTCAGAACATGAAAGTACTTGGCAGGCAAATAAGCCAATAAAAATCAAAGCAGTGTATGTCTAGAGAACTGAATAATGCGCTGTCTAAAAGCAAAAATTTCATTATTTATCACATGAAGGGGAAAGAAAACTAATCTGTAACTTTAGGAAAGAGACTAACCTAACAGAACAATGCAATACAGAAGCACACAGGAAAGCAAGTTACATCCTTGCTAACTGCAAATACTCCATTATTTTCAGTTACAACATTAAAAGGAAATAAATTTCAGAAAGCAGCAGTTATGTCAATGCCTATCATAAAACAAATCTTGAGAAAATATGGAGTTTAACCTCTATTTCTGAGGTTTATATAACCATTTAATCAAACTGAACTCTTTCACTTGCTGTTTTTACTACCATGGCACAAGGACGAAGGAAATTAAAATAATGGTCAAAGACAATCCAAATTTTCTTCTTTTTTTTAAATTATCATCTGCATGAATCTGTGCTGTAATTAAAACTGTAGTTTGTAACTGAAGTGTAGTCTAAGTTCTAGTGAAATCACTCAGCACTGTATAGAAATTATGCTATTTGGGAGTATGCACACAAACCCACTAAAATGGATACAAATATTTTAACACTTGCATCTGTGGAATAAAATATAGACATTCCAATTCTGGGAAATTCAGCCTTGTTAGCATTTCTATATGAACCACATTTGCAAGTTAATTGCCCTGCTCTAGTGTTAAAATATGTGAGTAAGACACTGTGCTGAATTTAAAGATATGCATGAGCTGCAAGTTCAGAACATGATACCATGTATCTCATAAAACATACCTTCTGGGTATCTTAACATCCTTGACTTTATATGCTATTGCACAGTGAAGATGTGAATATATATATTTGTCCTTTAGCTTAATAAGCCCTATCCAATTAAAAATCAGCTGCAGGTGGTAGTTTTATAGTGGAAGAGGAAAGAATCAGACTGCTGAACAAGATACTGTCCTATTTCTTCACATCCCTTTAGTACTAGACACAAATGGGTAGAGAATAATTTCAGCTGTGAAGAATGAAATAATTGTGAAAATGTAGTACTTTGAATGACTGACACATTCTGCAAAAAAATAAGTGCCTCCCAACTTGGAAAGCAGTGTGACATTAAAATGGAGTGTGAGGAAGAAGCAACTGGGTTACGTACCTGCTTTTTAACCAGCATCATAATCTGTACTTAAGTGTCTGTTTCAGTTAGTGAGATGCAATTTATGGGAAGTAACTGATTTGCTCAAAAATTTGCTTTAGAAGAGACACCACTATAAAAGATTATTCTGAACGAACTACTAATTTTAATTAAAATGTTTGGGATGGAGATGGGTTTTTGTTGTTGTTGTTTTCTTGGGGTTTTTTTAAGGAGCTAGGTATGGAAGTTTTGAGAGGTTTTGGGATGCAGTTAGGGGTTCCTGAAGTGCAGAAATAAGATTAATAAAGCAAACAGAGTAAGAGAAGGATCGCTTTAATCACATAATACACTACAACTAATGGTATCCAACTGTTCTACAAGGGAGAACCACGTCTGAGCCACCCTCATTGGGCTTGAGGACTCTCCTACATCTTCACTACCAGAACAGTGTTTTAACCACCACATAACAGTGCATTTTGGCTTAAGCCGCCGCACAAGAGACAGGCTGATTTTCTATTCTGATGGTTATTTTTTTAACAGTCATAAGCTGAGTCTTTCATATCCTCTGCTGCTGTTAAAAAGATATTGAAAATAGAAATGAAACACTGTCTCATCTGCAGTGGAACATTCTCGAACCTAAAATAATTTTCTTCAAAATTGTAGATTTTTCTTTCAGTGAAAGAATGGCAGACAGTTTGATTTGTTAGAAACAGAGGTTTTGATATTAAGTTTGGTCACTGAATTTAAGTACATGCACAGTATATCATCTAAAACAAAAGCTCAAAATCCTTTACCATACTGTAATTCAGTGCTTAAAAGATAATACAGCTGCATAAAAATATCTTATATTTTCTTAGGGCTGGAATAATTTAACCAAGACTAGTTTTAACAAAGTCACTTGCTGCTAATACTCTGTCACTGAGAAACTGGACAATTTAGTCTTTGACTGTGGGAGCTGAAGTGCTAGCCAGTCAAATAATAAACAAAGCTCCTCTGCAGAAGGATTAAAAGAGCTGGAAACATTAAGTAGACAGGATAACATAACTCACCCTATATGGCCTTCGATCTTTCTGTAAAGGCTGACCCACACAAAGAACTGCTGCATCAGCTGATGCTTTTAGCTAATGTGCTTCAGCTATAATATCTACACATAACATCTCACACCTTCAGTACCAAGACCACCCTCAGTCTCAGACCTCACTGACAGATACACTTTGGTTACACCAAAGATGACTGTGATAGAAATATTTTCAAAATAGTCCCTAAAACATAAGAAGTAAAAGACTGACAAAGGATCAAAATGTTCATGTTCTATGTTTCCTAAAGTATAAAATACAACTTGGGGGGGATTGAGGGGAAGAGCATTGAGGAAGAAATTGTTTTCTAGGTTTTTTCCTATATTACAAACTAATTGCTTTGTAATGAACAAGTATTTTTCTCATAGTATAACTGCATGTTTTCTGGCAATCTTAAAGAGAAGGATTGAAACACCATTTGCAAAGCCTTAAATCCTGGGCTAGAAATAGTGGCATAACTGGGATAGTAGATTATGAACCTCTGTTTTCTCTGTTATCCCATTCTCTGCATCCATAATACCAAGTTTTATAGTAATACAAACCTGAGAACTAAGAAAAAGCATGAAATAGCAATACTTTGTGTGCTTACCTTCAATACAAAAATTGTGTCAAGATTAACATCTAATGTGCAACAAATGGCACTTCAGTAAACTCAGACATTCGATTACTCCAGGCATTTAGTGTTACAGTTATGTTTTTATATTTAATTGAGATAATGTCTGTGGAGATATTAAAAACCTGCCTGGACACATTCCTGTGTAACTTCCTCTAGGTGGCCCTGTCTTGGAGGCGGAGGTTGGACTAGATGGTCTCTAGAAGTCCCTTCCAACCCTAATGATTCTATAATCTTTTTCTTACTCAGTTTCCTAGAGCAGACCATAATTATATTCTCCTAGAAATGTCAGAGGAATACCTCCTCCTCATGAAAAAAAAAAAAAAAAAAAAAAGGAGGGGGAGGGAAAAGGGGGCATTAGGCTTAGTGGCAGATTTCATAATCACTTTAATCTAGATACTGTGCTTATAAAATTCAGGTATATAGGTACAGAATTCCCAACACAAATGCATCTACAGCCTCCCATTTAATTATTTTTTTCTCTCAGATGAAGGTTTAATACCTATGTTTCATGATTTAAAGCATGACCAATATCCAGAAAACACAAATATTTTCAAGAAAGCCTTTATTCAGCTTCCAAAAGTTTCACCTTATGTGGCAACATACTGCTGAACCTAGTTGCAAGTAAGAGACGTCAGAGAGTCTCTTCTTTAAGTGCCTTAATTTACTTATAATCAGCACCTTGAATTTTACAGGGAGGTAGGCAGGCATACACACTTTTATTTGAGCAAATGACCTCTGCACTTTAAGTTGGCAAGGGCTGTCTTTCAGGTTTTGCCACAGGTAGCCTTTTAGTCATACACAGAGATACATGGATGCCTATGGTAAAGGTCATAGCTGAGACAAAAGTAGCTTTCATCTGACTTGACAGAGCAGAGTCTCTAACACAGCCTAGCAGCATGATGATTTTAAAGATCACAGACTTAGAAAAGTTGCACAAGCTGCTCAGTCTAACAAGGCAGTTTACATACAAAAGTTCTTATTCATTAATGTCTAGCAAAGGGCAACCACATCCTTGCAAGGCAAGATGAAGGCACCACATCTTAGAATCAGAAAACTTGTGATCTCAGTCCTGACTACTTCTGACTCACTTGTTGGTCATCATATCTCAGTTTCCCTTTTTTCTTTCATTTTTCTTTTAAACAGTCTATTCAAGACTGTAAGCTCTTTTGAACCACACCATCCTTACAGCATGCTGCTGTAATACCTCTCATAATGGAGTCCCAATCCTAGGTGGCCCATAAAACAAAGGGTTAAAAATATTTTCCAGGCTAGCCTAGAACTTCAGTTTTTCAGCTAAATATACATTCAAATAAATGGGTAAATTCTCTGTCTTCTAACAAGAATAAACAATGCACACCTCCCTAGTTAACAGCATGAGAAAAACCATCTCCAAATTTCCTTCTACAGGCTCTTCCATTTGCGTGTTAAAACCAAACTTCACTTGAGAAAAATCGGAAGTGTCCAGTGCTTTGGAAGTAAATAAATGTAAGGGCTGCAACAGGACAAGAGCCTGGTCTTCCCAGTTTGAAAGGGAACAGTAAAAGATGGTGGTGGAGGCTACAGTTCTTGTTGGTAGGTCAGGGATGCAGGCTTCTTTTGGGAGTAGAAGGGTAGAAGGTAAAAAGGAAGAAATTGCAAGAGTATTGCCCTTAGAACTGTTTTGTTTAGCTCTGCTGCAACCAGCCAGGGATCCCCTCCATGCTCTCAGCCATGCTGGAAGCAAGTTTGGCGTCCAGCTTGAGACAGAATCTGTTACATCATCCTCCCTTCCCCAGTATGTGGTCAAACCTAGTATTCACTGAAATAAAGCTTCACAGCATGGCTATGCTTCTATCAGCACTGCCCCTTCCTCTGTCTTTCCCCCTTTCAAAAGAAAAGGGGAAGAGGAAACCTAGGATGGAGCAGAGCAGAACAAATGAACTCAACCCAGACCTGGACCTCATATGCTCTGACCTAATTAGGGAGGTAAACCTTACAGGGTGAAAACACCTGCTTTGAAACACAGGCTATCTAATAGTAACCTAGGGTTCTCACAGTCATTTCCAAATTAACCAGCATAGCTGGAGAAAGAACACTGCTCACCTTCTGCATCCTCTACAGCTCCTCTCATGCATTTTGCAGCAACGTACTCTATTCATTAGGCATACACACTCTTAGCGTAATAACAATAATACATATGTACATGTAAGGCTTTGTGCACTCCTCTCTAGGTATCTTAAAGAAAAACTTACTATCTTTAGGCATAAGCACATAACTCTTTTACCTTAAAAGGGTATGTGGAGTCTTTGAAACAAATAGATTTTGGAAGAAAAATAGACTCCTTGTTTAGTCATCTCAGAGTCAAGCCAAAAAAGGCCTTAATCTTCTTCCTTAAATGATAGCTTTTCCATGCCTTTAACAGCTTTAAGCCTTTCCCCACACTGTGCTATTCGCGTCACAGATCATCCAGCAGAGTGTTACAGGTGAGAACACAGATTTCTACAATGACATACAGATGCTGCTGTGCCATTTTTCACACTCCTTTTTAAAGCCACTATTTCACAATGAGCAGAAGTTTTCCTAAGGTGACTACAGTATGTTATTCTATTCTAGGAAAAGCTGTTAATGTAAAACATAGCAATACGTAGGAGTAATTCAGATTTTTCTTTTCATGCATTGCTTTACACTTTCCAACATTAAAATTGGTCTGCTAGCCCGACATCTAGCTTAGCTAGAAAGCATTAAGATTTTCTATTTTTATCTGATATTGAAAAAAAATCCTAAACTAGTTTATCACCTACATCTTTTGCTACCTACTTTTCAAAAGTAAAGAAAATCTGTTCTTTGGAAGCTTGTGACAGATTACAACCATTCAGATACAATGAAAGCCAACTATTTATTCCTATTTGTTCCTGTGCTCCCTAGGGATTTTTGATCTATTTATTGCTCATCATGTGACAATTTAGGAGGGACTATAACTAACTTGACTTTCAAAAGCCTTTGATATGGTTATTTCTGGACCACTCAAAGAATTACAGGAGTTTTTTTGGAGCTATGCGCAACAGAAATAGAATTCTAAAACATATGAAAGGTTTGAGCTTCCCTTATGTTACCTGACACTAGCAACAACAAAAAAAGCCTTTATAGTATCTCTGATGCTCAGGATCACCAAATAACATCGTACTGATTTACTAAAATACGATTTGAATCTGTAGGGAATAGCCACCTAGAGACTGTAACATTTTTTTATAGTCTCAACCACCTCACTTTAAGTTTCTTCTCCATAGGTATGCAAGAATTATTTTCATATATATATGTCTATAAAATCCTATTTCTCTAGTGATGAATTATTCATATAATTGCTTCAGTGCCTCATCTTTTGACTCTTTCTCTAATCGTATCTTTGATCTGTAAGAAGATGCACTTTGAACAGTCCATCGGCATAACTGGGACTTTCTACCTTAGTTTTTGGCACCTTGCTCATGCATGGCTTTGGCAGCCTACATGCTCTCCTAAATCACTCATTAAAGAAACAATATGCAGGAAATGAAAAGCTGTTATATTTAGACCTGCAGTGCTGAGTAAAAATGTTTTATTCTTTTTATCATTTAAATTAAACGTGACTGTTTAAATCCCTCAGTGACTTCCCATTCACCTCCCACAGCAATCAGAATCACATGCTTCTGATCAGTATCTCTTCTATAAAGTACTCCTGCCTCAACCTCACTTCTGTCTCACCCCATCACCTCCTCCATGAGTTTCTGATTCATTCCCTGGCTCTTGCTTAGACCATGCTGACACAGCCAAGCTACAAGACTTTTACTGCCTGTGCCCAGAAGTGTCTCTTCTAAATATACAGAATTGAGTGGGTTTTACGCCCCTTCAAAATATCTTCTTAAGGAACAAAGATTCTGAAATAGGGTAAATCTGTGATTCAGTCCATAAGACCTCAGTCTCCCTCCAGAAGAGATTCAAGACTCTCTACCTCCCACACACACTGGTGTTTGATAGTCCAAGACAGTCTTTTACAGCCTTACCACAATTTTCATTCATTCCTCATACCTTTTGATCCACATTTTAGACATACTTTATCTCTTGTGCTCATTTTCAGTTCTGTTTCTCCATTATTTGTCTTTAGCAACTCGAAGCCGGTGTACAACAGCTCAAATTTCCAGTCAGATATCTTTTAACTTTTACGAGGCTCATAGCCTTCTGCCTACACAATTTTCTCTAGGAACAAAGTTCTGAGATCGCCCATTCAGCAAGACCATAGCAAAAGAAAAAAACAAAAAGATGTTATAACAAAATTCATTGCCTGGAGAACTGGAAAATGCCAGCAAAGTGTAAATAAAGCATCACTTGGAAGGTGGAGAGAAAACAGCAAGGTATCTTCGGAAAAGAGGAAAAGGACGAAAAAAGGAAGGAATGTAAAAATGTGAATACCTCAGGAAGGAACAGTTGCCTTATCTGTGCAATCTGTGCTTTTCCCCATTCTGATGGTCCTACCACCATTTTTGCATTTAAAAACTGACAGAGAGGAAAATATTAGTTTCCCCACAAAGATTTTTGCTTACTGGTCAGAAGCTCTTGTATGTGAAGCTTACTCATTTAAAGTGCAAATTAATGAAGCTTTCATTGGTAATACAATGCACCTGTAGAAAGATCACACTCCTCTATTCTCTTCCCTCCTATACTCCCTCTCATGACAGGCAGGCATGTATAAGCAAATGAAGATTGCATAGTAGGGTTATTTCACTGAAAAATTAAATCATTTACTGTTGCCTGACATGTCTTACAATGCATATTAATTCTAGAAGTGTGCCACTGCCTCTCCTCCAGCTAAGCCATATTACTTGTGCCTTCACATTATTAAAATCCTCAAAACTGTTGTCACAAATACAAAAAAAAAATGGGTCAAAGGAGGTAAGCAGATGGTTGCTTGGGCCTAATGTATAAAATACGTACAATAGCTACAGTGGTACTTCACTGGTACTCTTTCAGCACACAATCAGATACTAACTATACATCAAATGAATTGGACTAAACAGGCTGTTTACTCCAACATTAAATTCTTGACTAGTAAACCTTAGACATGTTTCTATGGATAAGATTTATAATAAAACTGATGTCAGCCTGGATTTAAGTACCTCTCTGCAGCGTCAGCAAGCCCCTAATAGTATTAGAGCTGTGCTGTCATAGAGGAATAAAAGTGAAAGTTTGGTTTACCATATAGGAAGTGGTTTAAACACACATCAAGATTAACTGATTTTTTTAAATTTGGTTTTAATTATTAAATCATTAGGATGAGACAGTTTTATAAAACATTTCAATCTGAATGACTCTTAATACAACTTCAGAATTAGTAAACAGTTCCAGAATTTCGTAGCTATGCCACTGCAAACATGATGGAGTTGAGCAGAAAGACCAAAGGAATGTTTATTTTCAAACCTCTGTAAGACAATCCAGTAACGAACACCATTTCCTCCTACAGCTTTAATCTGTGTCAAGGAAATAAGATCACTGACCACCAATAGCTTTTGACACTCAACATCTGTATTATGTAAAACACTTAGTAAAGGAAAATGCTTTCAAAAATAAGTGCAGTTACACAAAACTTATTAGCAGTGAAAAAAAAATGAGTTTATGGATAGGAGGTTTTAGGTCTCCATGAAGGCTATGTAAAAAGTGATGGTAAAGGTGAAATATGATTGTGGAAACACGGTGGTTTCCAAGATCAATCTGAGTCCAGCAAAGACCCGCTGGTGTAGAATATGGAAGATGAGGGAACCGAAGATCGTAACAAATATTTTATTCCCTCAGAAACAAGCAGGCTTGTAACCTGTCATGTCAAGGTTCAATAATTAGCATCTTACTCATCATACATAAGGGGGGGGGGGGGGGGGGGGGGGGAGGGGGAGAGCCTTGATAAAACAACACTGAAACCATCACATCAATTAGAAAGTTTAAAGCATCAGTTGAGATACCCTATGTCCTTAAAATCTCTACATATATAGCTGTCTCTTCATAAAACGTTCTCACAGGGGCATAACCCATAAACCCCAGTGAAGAGAACCACCAGTGAAGCTGCATGGCTCTGCATGCTGGGACACACCATGCAGTCTTCAAATGCCTCGATGCACTTAAGACAGAGCATTTTGCATTGGTGTTCCTGAATCTTAACCCTTATTCTAAATGCCTGGTCCAATATTTAAAGCAAGTTACAGACAACAGTGTTAATTACTTGGTTTTTGACAACTGATATTTCATCTAAAAATTAATGCAGCTAACAATTTAGTCTGTCACTGCATAACTGCTTTTGCCTGATGAAAAATGATGTACCTGTAGCTCATTTGTAAAAGTCATATCTTGACAAATTATCCCCTACCTACAGAAGTTAAAAAAAGACCACAGGTATATGGTTTAACACTTGGTCCGTCAGCTAAAAAAAAGGTGAAACACATGTACTAGCTGCAGGGGCAGGTATGACAAGTTGTTGTGGCATGCAAGATGATATTAAGTTTTAACAGGCAAAACCATCAAAACAAGACTCCATGTGTACCTATTTGAGGCATCAGAACACAGCAAAGAGACCATTTTTTTTCAATAGTGCTGACAAATTATGCAGTATGACAATTCAACATTTCATGTTATTTAACATTATGTGAAAAGAAAATCCATTTTGAGCAACTGTTATCAATTGCTGTCAGCCAAATCTGTCCAAAATGTTAAGCTTACGGGAGACTATTTGGGCATCAGAGTGAGTATCAGCTCAGAAAAAAAAAAATATATATGAACAGCTTGAAAGACAGCTATACAGTTTTAATGAAGATTTGGCCTAACAATCTGTCGAAAAAAGCTATGTGCTGCACCAGGATACTTTGCTGAGTTTCTGGCAAGTTAAATTTAAGTCACAGGAAAGACAAATTCACAGATTTCAGCTCTAAAGATGCCATCAATGATATTTATAAACTTTAGCTAAAGTCAGAGCTATTTTAATTAAAAAAAAAAGAAAAAAAGAAAAAAAACACCTTACTGCAGCTACTAACAGGGAAATCAGTGCAATACTGCTCTTTTTACTTAGGACCGTAAGGGAACTTAAACACATTCACCCCATTCACTCCAAAAAATGATCTCTAGGAGTGGTGTTGTCTGACCTAACTTCATTCTTCTTTAGGAATATGCAGAGTTGAGCAAGAAACCAGCCTGGAAGGTACTCATATGGCTTAATGCTCTGTCTCCAGCTCCAAACATGCAAGCAGCCATGTGTTGCAGGAAAGATTTTGGAAGTGGCTGTGCAGGTACCGTGGAGAGGCAAGATGACTGATGTACAAAGAACTGAGGGGGAAAACCCCACTGGCTTAAAACATACACCTAGGAATTCAAAATTGTATTCCATTAGTAACTAATACAGTGAAGACTTCTGGTGGGAACACAGGTATTCTCTGAAGAATGTTTTTCAAAAGCTGTCATCAGGCAATTGTGGTCAGTAAATAAAGACAAATGCAAGTGAATAAAAGGCCTTTATCAACAAGCCTGCAAACTTAAGGGATGTCAAATTTAACCTGCAGTACAGCAGTAATAGTTTTATTAAGTTACCTGCATCTGCTAGAAGATTGTGACTGATTCCACCCAGAAAAATTGCTATCATTACCTATATTATCATCACCAAACTGCACTGTCTAATACTCTGTATAATACTCTGTTTAAAAGACATTCAATGACTGCACTTAATTCAGGATAAACTCTTCTTCAGGAGCCCTGCATTTCAACAGAGTGCACAACTGAGGAGGTACTGTACTTCTATTAATTATCTGTTGGTCTCTAAGTGATATGCAAGGTGTTAATCATGAACAGTAGGGCTTCCCAGCAATCCCTCTTCTCAACATACACTTTCACTTAAGCTGTTTCATTTTCCCTGGTTATCAAAAAGTCCTTAAAGAGGTGCCTAGAGAGGTACATCAGTAAATGCATCAAGATCAAACTTGTTCCCTTCCTGACCTTATTAGGTTCCTAAATCAAGTGCAGCTTTTTTTTTTCCAGACATGTCTTTCATAGGCTCTCCTAAGGAGAACAGCCAAGTTCCCATGGAAGCAATTTCAGCATTATTTTGTCTCAGAGCAGTTTATATATATATAATATACATACAATGTTATATTTAAAACAGGACCTACTGTATCATAGGATTTAGTGAAAGCTTCACAGCATTCAGCTCAGTTGAATAAATATTTCTTTTATCTCTCCCACCCACTTACACAGCAGCAGGCATACTTCCAGGACATGGAATGCACGTCTGTTTAAGTACTGAAATGAACTCTCTCCTCTTACTATGTCCAATCATACATCTGTAAAGGACAGTCAGCCTTCAGTTCTAAAAAGGAAAAGTCCTTTAAAATATCCCTTTGAAAACAGAAAATTTCCTGTGTTCATAAAGAAAACTGAATATAACATTTGAAACGTGAGGGACATCTTCTTATCCAATAAGGGAGAAAAGAGATGCTCTTTAGTTTTCAAAGGAATAATTGATTGGTAAGCTTAGAAACTCCTGAGAAACATTCTAAGGTATCTAAAACGAAACTATTTTTTTTTTTTAGAAAACATGCTTTATGCTCTTTGCACATCACAGTATTTGTTGCTAACTCATATAAAGACTTTTAGTTTAGTCATCAGTTCTTATACACAGTATATTTCTTTTGAGGATAAAGCTTGGCAAGCATCAAAATTTTGACTCTCACCTCAGATACAAAGACAGAATGGCTCTGAAGATTACTGGAATTTAAGCTATAGTAATTTGATCATGTAAGTGCTCAAAGACTGTAGCAAATACTAAGTGATGAGTTGATTTATACAAAGTCATTTTACATTTTCTTCAAGCTAAAAGCACACACAAACAGCTGAGGTTATTCAGGTGATGTGCAACAGTAAGTTGTTAAACTGGGAATTCCATTGTGATCCTGAACTCACTTTTTAATTAAGCTCCTGTACACTGGTGTACTTAGTAGAAGAGGTACTGAAGAAGGGAACAGTCATGAGTTTAAAGAGGAAAATTAAAAATACCAATAACCCACTGTTCTCAGATTTAAGCTGAAAACACAGCACTGGACCAGCTACTAAGAAAGAGAAAAAACAACTGTTACAGCTGAACCCAGGACACAAACAAACAAAAAAACATCACAACTTTTTACCAAATCTGATATTCTGGTATTACAAGTTTCATACGAAGCTGGTGGCACCTAAATAGCGGTCATTTCACATATCGCACCCACATAAAACTGCTTGTGATGCATCTTAAGCAGACCACTTCTAAATACAACAATTTATTCCGAATATTTTGATCTAAGTTTATCCTAGTGTTCAGCAGAGGAACAAATAAGGAATATCGCATGCTGTGCAGAATTTTATTTTTGCCTTTTAGATTTGTACTCAGTAAAGATTAGGCATGGTAAACGTTGCCCTTAGGTTTACATGGGCTTCATGCTACTGATAGCACATATTTTTACTACACTTTACTGGAACTAATATCTACTCCTTGGTGGTTTGTTGTTGAACAGAAAAAAGCCTGGATTATTCATTCTTCTGGATTCTATTCTGTGTAATAGTCCTCAAAAGATATTCCAAGCATTTTTAAAATTACTTGTACACATCTTTCTTCTCCTTCCCTGCCCTCCCACTTCCAAAACAGATGTAAGTTTACAGGATTTTCAGTAGGCCATTCTTTTCTGTTCTTGCCAAGTTTTACAAGGTAATTGAACATTTCTTCAAAATTAAAGTAGTTAATTTCTTTCACTTTTTATTGAAACCAGTTTTAATATGGGGCTGTACTCTGAAAACAGACTTGCAAATTGACGCCTTTTCCTAACAGTTAGTTCCTGGTGTAAAAACAAAGTCTCACCCTCTAAACTTATTAAAAGACACTCTATTACTATAAACCAGGTAACAACTTTTGCTGGCTCCGATTTCAGTTTATTAAAAGTATTATGCTAATAAGGATAGGTATTTACAACAATGCTCAGATTGGCATTTACCAAAATTAAGAGGTACCACAAATTCCTTCTCCCAGTTCATGATCATATTCACATCCTCATGCATTCTCTCTCTACCAGCATACAGAGAGAGTGACTGCTAAGAACAATGTCATGTTATTGGAAAAGAGAGCCCACTCAATGACATAAAGAACCTCTATAATTTACTCACAGGATAATAATCTCACTCTAGTCTGCATTAACAAGGCATCAGTGGATTACTGGGTCCAATTTTGGTAATTACATGTTAAGCATGTAGACAATAGGTGAAATGGAAAGAGTCTAGAAGAGCAAGAGGAATGGTAAAAGATTTAGAAAGCATTATCTCCAAAGAGAAATCTGTGATATTCAGTCTAAAGAGAAGAATTAAATTATATGAATGTCTTTCAATACTTAAGACTGTTACAGCAAAAGTAGCAACAAATTGCTTTACAAGACATCAGAAGGTCTAGTACAGACCAAGGCAACCAGGGAAGCTATTAAAGCAACTGGAACAAACTATGTGAGGATTGTTACAAAGTTTTCACTGTTAGATTAAACAGGCTCTGCCAAGACTAGATACATTCAGTCACTGTTTCACTTTACAGAGCTCAATAGCACTTATCTTGTATGGCATTCCCTATAACCTCCCACTCTTCCTTCTTTTTGCTCCCTTAACATATCCTCAGTCCTGTCTGTCCAACTGTTTGTGGGTCATGCCACAAACAAAATTGAGAAGCTGACAACTTGAAAAGCACACATCTGTTTCCATAAGCTTTAGGACATCTTTGGGGTTTGGTGTGAGGTACCTGCTCATTTTCAAGCTAGAGGACTTTTTGGAATTCAACAGCCATGCAAAGTTTTTGAGCCAGAAGAGATGCACCACAAATAGTCAAAGCCCATGTTACCAAATACTGTACAGAAGAATGACTGCCTTAGTAAAAAGTTTGGACAACATGAGCATCCTCTTTTTTGCAGATGTCTTAGAGAAATCAGCTGCTTTTTCAGATCTTGCTTTAACAGCACCTCAAATCAAAAACCCTCACCCCATGGCACCATGCAAATAGAAGCATGTCTGTTATACTTCAGATGGCAATCTGCATGAACAGCATGAGTTACAAAGGAAAGATGCATATTGTGCACTTGTGTGTTTATAATATGCTTCATCCTACACATACATTGTTCTTGAATAATTTCAGAAAATGAACACAAAAAGTTATATATATTAAAAAGGATCCTGTTCAGGATTTCAGACTTTGTGTTGGCTGTACCTAACACAATTCTTTAAAGGGAAAAATAAGCCAGGACAGAGCTTTGCAAAAATAATATTGTTTGTGATTTTTATCTTCTGCTTGTTCAAAAGCAAGACACCATGTTTACCAGTAAGTCCAAATTGAAGCTATGTGTAATGTCTTCCTGAAGCAACAAGGACATGTTGGCTCCTGACACTTCAATACACTAACCCAAAGTACTGTGTGAACATAACAACCAGCAGCAGCATGTTACAAACCAGATCCTTGAAGTGATCCCATTAATAACTCAAACACACAAAAAAAAAAATGCTGGGGGGCAGGGAGGAATGTTTTGCTGTTGGTTTTATTTTTACATACGTTCAGTGACCTGGTTTATAAAGCAGTACAGCAAACACTTGTATCAGCACAACTACAGGAACAGAGGACTGTAACAGGGAATCAGAAAGGAACACAACTATCTTTATCTGGTGTTTACCGCAAGCATATCTCTCCTCTATCAGGCTGACCTCTAAGGCCCATAACAAATCCACAGACCACAAACAACTGCAGGCATTTTTTTCTCCAGTGTATTTGTGCTCAATAGAAGCCTAGGTATACTGCTGACTAAGTACGTGCTGAACTGCACACACATAGTGTGGGAGAGCTACTCACGCATGAGCTTCTTATAGTAACTAACTCTCCCACATTGTGCACTGTGTGTAGTTAATACCTATATGGAAATTGAAAAAATTTGATGTGCAATAAAGTTGCTTTGCCTTCTGAAAACATTAACTTTGGTGTTCCTTTCTTAAAACATGAAAAAATGTGATATTCCATTAAGTCTGACATTTAATTTCACTTCTGGGGAACAAAAAAAAAAAAAAAACCACAAAAAACAGAGAGAAAGGAAGAGCAGAGAGTTGAGAACACAGGAGAATGTGACATACACAAATACAACAGGAACACTGGTATAGCATTACGCAAAGTGGGTGCCATTAGAGATGAATGATAAAATAACTCATTCTAAATGAGGGAAAATACCAGAAGAAATCCAAGAATGTACACATTCATATACCAGCTGCCTTGCTCTTGGGGGCTGGCGGGGAACCTACTGAATCAAGAACTGAAGAAAAGAACAAATGTTATTTTGTAGTTAACTAATGTAATGATAACAAACACTAATGTGTTTTTCTCCTCAATCATTGATTACACCTGACTTGTTTACTCCTCCTCACCACTCACTCCCCCCACAAAAAAAAGAACAAGAAGCAAAATATAAGTGAGATCACAACAGTGGGGAGCAGAAATTAATACCTCTTACTCAGAAGCTGCAAAGGTAAGGAAGCATTCTCCTGTCCACATCTAGATCAAGTAGGATACTAATGAAAGAAACTCATAGTCAACTTTCCCCTTGAGAAAGACCACTGAGCTTGGCTACATCACTAAGTATTCACTTGTAAATAGCTTTCATAAATATACAGTGTGGCTATTTAATACCCAAGAGTACTTAGCAATTCTACATTACTTAAACACAAAGTGTGCACACCCTTTTCAAACATTGCATCACATGTTAAAAATTTAGTTAATAAATTTAACTTTATACTTATTTTTACAACGTATAACCTGAAAAGGCAGAATAATGCAATCAAAATCCCACGCAGAGTATCAGAATGAGAATCATAGCAAGCTACCTAGAAACTGAAGCTCCACTTTATCACATTGTCTCAAATATATAAACAAAAAAAGTTGAGAGAGACAATATTACACAGCATCTTAGGATTTCATGGCTCTGTATTCCTACAAAATAAAAACTTAACCATTACCAAAATTCCACAATACCTTCTAGCAATATTTATTCCTGCCATATAGACAGGAAATTGAGAGTTCAAATTAATTTTAAGAGTATGCAACACATTTATGGAGAAAAAACATTTTAACTAAGGCCTGACAGTCTCTTCTAGGTTTTTAAGTTTCCAGAAATTCACAATAACAATTTTCCCACCTTGGCTTTCAAACTTAAGGAAAAATATCTGCATCAGTTTATTCATTTTTATCTATAGCATTCAATTCTGCTGTAATGCAAATAAACACTACATATCCACTGGTAGTAATGCAAAAAGGATTAAAGTGACAAAGTAAAAATAGCTTTACACTTACATTCATTACCAGTCATATTAAAATTATATTCATTATTAACATTAAAGTGTAAGTATATTGCAATAAATCAAAATCTGCTTAAAAGCTTGACTGTCTTCTCAGTATTCAAGTAACCACAAACTTGCAATATCACTCACCAAGCCACATTATTTATATCACAATCCCCAACACCATCAGATATATCTTCAGACAGATAATATGGAGCTGTGAAAATGAAAGCCCTAACAGCCTCAGGAGCTTTAAATCTGGATATTTTTGGCCTTTAATGAGTCCTGTATGAGGAAGAAACATAACTCTGACTTTTCTTCCACATAAATATAGAAGAATCATTAATAACAATGGGCTAAAATGCATCTTCCTAGGCAGCACCCTACAGCCAAAACACAGTACGCTGCCCGTTGAATCCGCTTTGATATTATGGATCAAAAGTACAAGATTAAGGTCATTAAGTATGTCAGCCAGACAGAATATTCTGCTTTAAGGATGAAAAAAAGCATTATCAAGCAAGAAGAGATCTATCGGGGAATCTCTGACACCTCTGGGATTTTGCCCACAGGGATACACAGATCAGTATAACCACCAGATTGGCAACATACAACATATCAGTCTTTTCCACTATGTACACCCATCAGACCAGAAATAAATAATTTCTCACAAATAAAATATTGCAGAACTAAAAGACTTATGCTATTATCTAAGCTATGAAAGATTTAGCAGTAAGATATTTTGTTTCAAGTGGGTAATATTTCTCATTTTAGGTCTTCAACCAAGCATAGCTAAAACTAGCAATGACCCCACTGGATTCAACAACCAACAAAAAGCTATTAATTTCAGCCTAATGCCCAATAAAACAGATGTTTTCAATGCCAAACAACAGCAACATGGTTTTATCCCCTGCAAAAGTAGCAGAATAACTGCTAGTAATCTGGCATTAGGAGAGAGCAGAAACAAGGGGAAAAGGAGCAGGAAGAAAAAACATGAGAATTAAATATACGACGTTGTGCAACTAGCTTTAAACTTACCAAATATCTATACCAAATCTTAAAAGATAGCAAAAGGAGACTCTACTCTGTCCATCTCCAGGACCTGTGGTTAGAAAAAATTAAGGGCAGGAATCTACATTTTCTAAGCCTGCGTTTGTTTTATTCTAATTTAAGTTCCATCTTAACATACAGCCTATTACAAAAAATGATTAGTTCTGTGTGGGATGGGTAAAACCTTCACACTAGATACTGGTTGATTTAGGAAAAACCAGCAGTAGCTAAAACCTTCTGCACAACTAGCCACCAGCAACATACAGAGGCTGAGCAGAAGAAAGCACTTTATTCTAAAAGTAAGCAGAAAAAAATACATTAAAACAAACAGAACAGCTCAATTAGAGAATATGGTTTCACACTTAGGAGCAAATCTACCTTGTTTATGTAAATTGCAATGAAGTACCAGAGAGGGGGTGGTAAAGAGGTGGCCGACAGCATTAATTTTAGGCAGAGTAGGAAACCTATTTTATTGTATTACATAAGGTTTGGTAGCAAAGTCCATTAAAAGCCAACTGACTCTTCATTTACTTCACTAGTCTTTGAATTTGACACAGAATTTAAACAGCATGACTATTAGCTTTGCAAGCAAAAGGTCTGAAAAAATTCCAGTTTACAGATGAGATTTCCCACGCTGAAGTTGAACCACAATGACAAAATAAATGACTCTGTACATTACATCCCTTTCATTGCAGAAAATACTCTCACTTACCTGCACATTTTCTTCTGTAACTTGAATTTCAGCAGTGTAAATATAATCAATAAGCATCCTTAGAGTCCAGCCATCAACTTCCTTTATGCGAACTCTCTTAGCTCGGCTTTCACTCATCTCACCTAGAAATACAGTTTATTAGTCAAGTAAATGATATGAAAAAAACAGAAGTTTAATAACAGCAAACTCTGTGTATGATCAGTTGTGAGAGTAAAACAACTTCAATAATAATTCAATTTCTTTCCTTTCTCCCTCCCATGAGAAAGGAAGAATTTGTTGTTTCCATTATGCAATTGCTACTTGAGTTAGTACTTTTACTGCAGGCAACCTATTTTCTCCAATGTACAATATTAGGAAAATATTGTTATCAGACATAAATAAGACTCTTCAAATGCATGCAAAAACATTTTGCTGGAAAAGCAAGCTACTAAAATACTGTTAACTTCTTAATTGAATGAGCACACCAAATGCAGTCTGGAGTAATTTTATTTAAATAAGAAAAAATATATTCCCACAGAAGAATTAACATACATATTTCTTTGCCTGCCTACTTATTATTCCCTTTGCAATTTCACCTCTGTTACAGATCTGATTTCACAGTTAAAACTCAAGCTAAGATAAAATGGTAAGCAAGGGAAAACTTGTTGGATCTCATTTTGTGGAGGCTGACATATTGGCCATATGCCACAACTGATCTTCACAGAAAGGACTGCAAAATAGCTTCTGCCTTCCAAAATGTGATGTTTCTCAAACTGAAACATTTTGTTTAAATCTGAAATAATTGCACAAAGTACATTTTGAAGTAATGGTTATAACCTTCATGACTACCAACAACACACCTGCTCATCTCAGACCTTTAACCCTTTTTGCACTGACTTGCACTGGGAAGTGAAACACAAACTGCACTGGTTATGCTATTAGATATATAAACTTTGATTTTGGAAGAATATCCCAGTCTCTGGATACATCAATTTCTCATTCTTCTATATTAGATGTATTCTTATTTCTTTACCCTAGGCATCCAGAGATAAGGGTATTGCTAAGGTAGTAAATTTAATGCATACAACAGAAGCAGGCAGGATGGGAAAGTGAGCAACAAGATGCAGATCACTGCTGCTATTTCTTTATGAAGTACATATGCATTTTCATTGTTTGTTACTGTGTGGTATCTAGGATTGGTGCCAAATGTTACCATTTTACCCAATTTTACTCAAGTGTTACCATTTCACCCAAATGGCAAAGAGATCATCACTGAGAAATTTCTTGCCATTATTTATGACTTTTTTGAGCTAAAAAGTAAGGAATGGCATTTTAAATCAACATTTTAAGTGGCAGGAATTACAGAAGACCATCTACAGCCATATGCTACCTAATGGCAGCAGAGGCTGCTAGCATTCTAGAAAACACTGATGAATGACCACATCAAAACAGCAAAATCCAGCCCCTGCAGAATTTTCTCTTTTCACCTGCTGTTCTGAAACATTCCCCCACACCTCTGAAGGATGATTGCTGCATGTCCTCTGCAGGGCCCCGTATTCCAAGTTTCTGCTTCTAGTTTGACACAGATTAAACCTATTGATCTTCAGAGCATGTATGCTGCAAGTTATTTATTATGCAAGCTGCTGTGGAGGTGGTCCTTTGGGAAAATTGTGTGTGTGGGAGAACAGTTTGATATTCTGCAAGCACATTAGGTTTGTTTCCAGATTTGTGTCAAGGCTTCTAGAGCCATGGAGAGGCACCTTCTCCATTTAACAACAGTACCCAAAATATCTATTAAAAAATAAAATAAATAATAGAAAAATAAAAATACCCCCCCTTGTTTCTACCTTCCATGCTAAACACAAATGCCATCTTACTATAATTCTAGAGGAGTCCTCTTGTGATCCAGACTTGTTTGACAGATCAAATAAAGGAAACCATAGATTCACTTGTGACACTGTCTCAGTCTAGAGACAACCTGCTGAAAAATTCAGTCCATGACTGGGAATTAGCACCACCGTATCTCCAAGGAGTTGTTAGTGATGGGAAACCATACAATGAACAGAATGGAGGGCATATAATGAGCAGAAAGGAAAGCACTGAGCTGATCCAACCTCCCAAGCAGAAGCACTAGTTGAGTTGAAGTTCCTAGAAGGCTATCTAAAAGGCTTATATGGTTCCTCACATAAAATAATGTAAGTAGGCTTCTTTTTCTTCTTTATTCTTTTTTTTTTAACAGAATTTTAAAAATGGAGAATGGAAGCAAAGAAAACAGGCAATTCTCTATGGATAACTGCCTTCATATAAGAGAAACTTAAACTCAGGTGCTGTTCCTATCTCTGTGCCATTTAAATAAATTACCTTATTGGGCTTAAAGCCTGAGACTCTTCTATAGGATACCTAGGGTGGAGAAATTTATTTAACAAGGTCACCCTTGTCCCAAGCCAAGCCCTACAGCCAGAGGAGTGTCCCTTCAGTGATGTTTTATAATCCTTTCCTCTAAACATTTAAGGGTATTTAATTGAGATCACAATACATCTTTCTCAAGAATTCTACTGTATACAGAAGGAAGAATTATTCCTAGTAACACAGTCCCAGAAGTTTCATCTTCCCAGGATAATTTTTACTAACTTAATAAATTTTGTGACTTTAAAAGCAGTAACTTTCTGGATATTTAATAAGGCCACTTCTACCATTACAAGTTCAAACAGGGAAAAAAAACCCAGGCAGACGGTTTGATCTCAGTTAATGCTGTATCCCAGCCTGCACAGCAGTCAGTACCTAATGACTCAGAGAAAGATGGAAGTAACCTCCAAACGTGTCTAAATATATGCTTCTAATTTCTAGTTAAGAAGTAACCCTGAAGCATAAAACTACAGTGTTTTTTACTGTCTTTTCAGTCACTGTTTTATTCTGGATGGAGAAAGATACTTTTCCATTCGGTTGTAGATGGTTAAGAGATCAAACTTGCTTATTTGAACTTGCAGATTACTGTATGAGAATACAAATCCACCTAAGAAGTGTGAACTGAAGGTTCACGGAGATAACAATTATGATGAACTTCAGGATTTTCTTCTGTGAGGAATAGCTGAAATACACCAACACCACAGTTGGGCCTTGCTGAAAGCAACCTGTGAGAGCAGTGTACTCCGTTGATAAATCTTGAAGCCACAGCTGATTTCTACTTAAAACTCCCACCAGTTTGGTTCAATTACCCAAACATCGCCACAGATGGATGGATTAAACACTTTGAACCTTCCCACCTCCCACATCGCTGGGGGTCAAAGATGACCTACATTTAAAAACATAAAACAAGTAAAAAAAAATTTAAAGGGACTGAAGATAGGAAAGAACCAAGATTTCAGCAATTTCATCTGGAGAGTAGCCACAGACACTGCTGCACTGGCACTCCTAATGGGTAACAAACTTCTCCACAGAAAGGGCAGTCAGGGCAAGCAGAAATGTCTTAATCACAGAAAGCACAATATAAAGCTATACTGTAAAGAGTATTTTCAATATGACAGTAAACATCAGCTAATCCTTAATACACAGATAATGAAAGAGACTTGTGTGTCTCAGTTACTAAGGTGATGAAAAGGAACTGTAGAAGCAGCTGTTTTCATTCTAACTTTAAGGACAACAGTAAAAATTAAGGAAATGTATCAGTCACCTGGAATGTTTGCGTCAAACACAAACTTAAGTACTAGAGGAATAAATACTTAATTTTACACACAACTTTAAAGCATTGTTGCTGCTGGTAGTGACTCCACTACTAGCTTTGGTTGAGTCAAAATATTTACATGTCCAATCTAGAATAATCAGCTGCTTCCCCAGGACACAGCAGTATTTCAAATTTCATCAATTTTCCAGTTGCATACAGTGGAAGTTATTCAAACTCCAGTTTGTTTGTATACTGGCAGGCTAAGAGTCACATTTCTGCCTCCACCTGAGCTAGTGGTCAGAAGAAATATGTTGCAGAGAATTCTTTCAATTTCAGACAGCTAACATTAACTTCCAAACTGGCACAACATTTGAAAAGGAGCAGACAAAACTTGAGAAGTTAATTTTAACATGCATTTAGTACCATTCTCACTTAGACATCAAATTCCACATGATTCCAGTATGATTTATAACTGTTATGGAACTAAACCCACAGCAGAGGAATTCAGCTGGAGGCTTCTATGAACCTGAACTTATCTCAGCCTTGCAAACCCTCAGCATTCCTGTTGTAGCAGCAAAGCAGTAATTTGGCCAGCATGCAGCAAGCAGAGGCAGAATCAAGCCTGCACAGAAAAGCTGTGGCAACGATGCAAAGTACATCTGTCAGGGAGAATTGCCCTAAAAATGCCAAAACATGCACTCCAGCTATGGGCTGCCAAAGCCACAGAAAGCTTTTTTACCTAAAAGCCTAGAGTACTCAAGGTCTGAAGAACATAGCAGAAGTAGTTGTTAAAGGACATAATTTATACAACACACAAAAGTTATTTTAACCTTCATTTGGACACATGAGATTACTAGAGCCCTAAAGGATATAAACCCCCTACTTTTCCTGGCTTAAGAGATCAACTGGTTCAAATCAAGGAGACTTTTTAAAGCATTCATCATGCTAACAAAGAATAGGTTGCCAGTACATCCTTAGACTGAAATAAAAAAATCATTAAGAAACCAAATATTCCTATTGGCTTATCTAAAAATTAAATGAAATCCTAAAAAGCAAAAGTCATTTGATTTTTGTGCTTTATACAGTTGGATTGGATTAGAACATAGTAAGCATTGAAACATTTGGTACCTGTAAACATGGCATGGAAGTAGGGGCTGCAGGCGGCTAACACAACTCTATGTGCTGCAATTTCCATGTCTTCAGCTACTATCGTCACATCACACAGCAAGTTTTGACTATTTAGAAATATCAGAGAAGGCAATTTCACATAAGTGAACTACAACAGAAAAGTATATAATATCACACACAGTTTCTTTCCCCATGCTCTAAAAGAGGCAGGCAGACAATGTTGATGAAGCATTGATTTTAAATGACATTACACAACCACATGGCTATTACTCAGATTATAGATGGTGCTTGGGTACACAGAACTTTCTCAACATCAAACAACTGAATTGTGATTCCTTGCACAGAAGTTCTCTACATTGAATAATCAAAATTTGTTATCAGTGCAATTTATACTGGAAGTCTAGGCTTCTTTGAATAATTAGAATAGAAAAAAAGAATTTTATATATATAAACACTAAAAAAAGAGATAAGATTTCACAGATAACAAAGAAGCCAGACTTAAAGTATGTCTGTACCACATTACACTGCAAGCTCATGCCTACTTAATAGGTTCAAAATCATTACTTGATCAACTCTGTGTTTACTGTTTTCCAAGCATTTTTCATACACAGGCCATGCACACAATAGCAATTATTTTTTCCACTCTGACCAGTTTAGAATTTATTATGGTTAATTTCATATATTGCCTGACTTTTTGTCTTAATTGCATCCTTTTGCATTCTTGTTCTTTGTGACTATAACACATTTTTCTTGCTTATTCTGTTGAAGTAAGGTAATATCTAATTTATAATCATTCATAATACAGGTGTTTCCAGTGTAGTTTATATCCACTGGATATACCTTTTCCACTTAAACCCACCATACCATGTACTGTCTATGATCCAATTTACAGGGTGGGCATGGGACAGGAAACAGACCACAACAGAACACCAGAAAGCTGCAACTCCCCGGCATTAAAATAGCCATAGTCACAATTGTCTTTTATTTCCTTCTCATGCTAGCACTGCCTCTGTAGAAGTAGCATACATATCGCAAAACTCACAGCCAGGACAAAAAGTGAAAAGTATGATTTAACAGAACATACTCCTTAAGGATGGAGTCACAGCTGTACATCAATACAGCAATTTTTATTCTCAGTAATTCTGAAAAGATATTTTTTTACCTTTCCTGAATATCTTTTGCAGTTGGAGTGCAACTACTGATAGTTTGCAACACTACACAGAGTTGCAGCAGAGACTGGGATGAGCAGCTGCATTTTGCTCTGACAGAGCTAGATAAAACTGCTCAGATATTCATCTCAGTCCAAAGAAAACTCTGTGATCTCTCAGCCTCTGCAATCACCCAATCTCTTTGATTACAGTCTCAAGTAAGCTGGCCTTGCAGAGGTCACACACTAACAATTTTGGTGGCCACAAGTAACCTTTAGGGCTGTATTGCAATTCTGGCATGAGAGTGTTTTTACCCTTTCAGTTCTTAATCCCTACAGCAACTATCTACGTTTAGCCTACGACATGGTTATCAAAAAAGATGTATATTATAAAGGCAATGACCATACTCAAATGAAACACACAATTCAGAAGAGCTTAGAAACGACCATTACATTTATTATACAGAAATTGAGACAGAAAGCTGCACATTAGGTCATCAGATACCCAGCTTTTTCAGACACCTGCACTTATCCTGACAGCAGGAACAAAAGGTTCTATACTTAGCTACACAGAAATACCAAAGATAAGAATGAAGCCAGAAGCAAAAGAACTACATCAACAAAATACTCCAGCTATTTAATTACACTGTGCAGATACAGACATAGTAACTTATATGCAGTCTGGATACATCTTTAGTCTGTAACTGTATTAGCTGAATGAGTATGCTCTGTTACTACAAAGCTGGCAAGCTAAATGAACTACTAAAGAAATGAGCTTATAAACTCAAACATGTGCTCTGCTCCAAGCATTTTTTAGCTTCGACAGTAACTCAGCACCTTCATTTCAAGAGGGCATACCTATTTATTTTAGAAAACCTTGAGTTCTGAAGTTATATTGTACTAATTTGTTTGTTTAGAGCAACTAAATGAACAGAGTCACAGGGGGTACACCATCTTGGTAAAGGAAATGAGAAAATGGGAAGGAGGGTAGAAAAAAGTATAGGTTTAAGAATAACTGTTTACCAGCTTTCAGGCTATTCTTCATTGGTTTATCTAGAGAAAGGTCATTACCTACATCTTCAGAAGACTTTGTTAAAGCACTGTTTGTAAGAGTGAGGCTTTTAAGAAATATAGGTAAGGTCAAATTCATCATGACAAAAGCAATTTAGAATGAAGAGGAAAGATAGGCAGAGGGTAATTTCATCATATGTCAAGAATTAATTAGCTATCCTAACAATCTCTCTGACTCAGTGTTGAGATGATAGCGAGTAACAAAACGACAAAAACTACCCAGGACAAAATTACTCAGATTTGTCAAAATTTGGAGGCACAGAAAACCCCTTATGAGCTCACAGAACCAGGCAACTTGGCAGCTGCCAAAAATGTAATATAAACTCATGGACTTAAACATTCCAAAACAAATATATTTTAGATGCTTAAGCAGATGATATCTTCACTAGTTAACTACTTTCTGGACAGTATACCTCTGGCAAATACCTGCTTGTGCTACAGTAATGAAGAGAACTGAGAAACCACTTTAAAAATGTAGCCAATAAAATTGAAAATATAATTTACTTTATTATTATTAAGTCTTCATTTAGAGCAATGAAACCTAAAATATTTCAGTTTATTTCCAACAGATAAAAGAAAATATTTAATATGTTTATCATACTATCTAATTAGCACTATTTTAAAAGCTGTACTCAAACAGTAAACACTTCTGCATCAACAACCTTACTAAGAACTAGAGTTAAGGTTTGCATGGCACTGCTCCTGTTCCAACTTTAACTACTTATACATGTAAGACAAAATTGTTCAAATAGCTTCTACAGCAATTCAAATTTAAGTAACCATGGAAACTAAAATATATTCTGAAAATAATCCACAGCCTTCAACAATACCCTCTGTTGAAAGACCATAAATGTCTTATACTCACAACACAACAAAATGTGGGTTAAGGTTTCTGACTTCCAAAACTTGTAAGATTCATTCTGGCAAACTGTTTCTTCATTTAAAATCTTGCCTGCCCTTTGGAAGTCATGGCTATTGGCTCTAGCCAGGCTCTACTGCACTCTTGAGACACTGATTCTGGTTACTAGGACCCCTGAAAACTCAAGGGCATAAGTAAAATCAAGCAACAAGTATCAGTCCTTTCAACACAAGGTAACTAGACTGATAACATACTAGACAAATAGACCCTGCTTTTGTCTCATTAGCCTCACACTATGTAAGTCTTTAAGCTGGATTTCAGTTATTTATATTCAACATATAATTTTCTTCAATCTTCCAGTATAATACAAACTGTCAGCCCGATAAATACATTGATCTGATCACCGTATCTAAAGATTTACCTGTATGGAACAGCGAAGATCAAAGGCAGAGGCATACTTTAACAGAGTATCAGTTACTGTCTTTTTTTCAGGTGAAGCCTCTCCCATTTTTAATCTTATATGGGAAATAACAAAGGACTATGGGATTTTCACAACCTCTAGTACTACGTATGCTGAAGAAGTGTTTTATTTATTTCATTTCTCAATTGTTGCTGTTAGTTATAAAGCTGAATTACTGTCAGTAATAGTTGTGAGTCCTAATTACCAGAGCTCACAACTGAGCTCTAATTACCAGCTGTCACAGTTTTCAACACCATCTCACCTACTCATATGTAGAAAATAAATCAATATGGGCGCTAAGAGAACAGCATCAGCACCAGTCTCCCAGTTTTGCTGAAACTGATGGTAGTGTCAGTCAAGGTCTTATAAAACTTTATTGAGAAAAACTGTTTCCAATATTTGATTTGGGAATTTATCAGTTTCTCTCAGGGGGCATCAAAGGATAACTAAGAAAGCTGAACGAAGGTAGGTAGATTTAGGTTAGATATTAGGGGAAAATTCTTCACTATAAGGGTGGTGAGACACTGGAACAGGTTTTTCCATCCCTGGAAGCGTTCAAGGTCAGGTTGGATGAGGCTTTGAGCAATCTGGTCTAGTGGAAAGTGTCCCTGCCCATGGCAGGGAGGTTGGAGCTAGATGGTATTTAAGGTTCCTTCCAACCAAAACCATTCTATGATTCTATGAAAATGTACTGTTGGCTGTTTTACATTTGTTAGACTCTGACCTATGTCTCCAGACTACAAAATTTTAACATTTTCCAGTTAGCAGCCTACCACAAAAATCAGCAACAGGCGCACAAAGAGCTTTAGGCTCAACTACAGTCACTTTTCATCTGTCCAGGATCAGCTATAAGGCATGATCAGTAGCTGTAACTCCTTGAATACAACCTCAAAGTATTGTTCAAGTCTCACAAATGAGGTTTTGAATAACTTATGAGGGGCAAAAACATACAGCATGCATTAACACTATCATCACATGACTATCATCCAGCTATCACTTCATTGTATATGCAAGCCATCTCATCACCCACACTTCTGGAATTTAGTGTTCTTACTAAACAAACTATTATTATTAACTTAATAAATGCAAATGAAAGTAAAAATGCATTATGGACTCCAGGTAGATGAATGCAGTGAAGTAATACCTTCTTAATTCATTCATAACTTTAAAAGCTTTCTTCATGTGCCATGGATTTACTGTAACAGGACAGTGAATTTCAGTGTTATCATCTTTCAGATCCAAGGGCTTCTGATGGCAAAGTTTGGTACATCTGGGAAAAAAAGAAAAAAAAAGGGGGGGGGGGGGAAGGAGTAAGTTAATGCTTCTGCTAATCTCCAGTTCTGTCACTCATTTTCTCCAGCTTCATCTTGGGGAGGAGGAAAAGATTTACACTTCAGCTTATTCTTTACTCCAAGTAATCTTGGTTTCCCTATTACCAACAGTATAAGCTGGAAAAAATGCAAGTGAGGTTGACAGAGCCACTCAGGGCTAACAGTAACCTCCAGTAAGAAAAACATGAAGATGATACACTAGAATATGTCCAATAAGCCATTATGTGAGAGGAGAAGCAGAGGTTTGGGAAGTTTTAGTTTGGTGCCCACACAGATAGATGGCAGAACACAGCATCCATCAACCCAACCTCTCAATGCTTTCACCACCTGCAGGAAAAAAGCTGCTCTCTACTCTTCTACCAGGACCTTCCTTACCAGTTCAAGCAGTTCCTAGCTCATTTCTGACAGGAAGACCACATGATGACTTCTATAATTCTCCAGGCTTTCCTTAGCAGCAGCATAAGACAGGTGAGTATGAGAAAAACTGAGTAGTTTTGCAGATCCATTTGATGTTTTGAAAGGCCAGTGACCAACCTCTTAATTTTTCTTACTCTCTAAAACCTACTCAAAATATCAAGAGAAAAAAATAGCAGTGTGAAAAATCATTAGCTCTATCTACAGGTATCACTTTCTGTAAGAAATACCTGAGTTCTACAGACACTAACTCCTACAGAAAAATGATTATGTGCACCCCTTCATCTCTAGGACTGTCCAAACAGCAAGCGGGTTTTTCATGCCGAGCCAGTGAGTTTGGTGTTTCCAATCACAATGTTATCCTTAAAAGGCAAATTGCATTGTTGTAGTATTTAGAAGGAAACCTCAGTGATGTTTTCACCTAAGAGTATTGTAACTCTGTTCCTGAACCTGTGAACTAGAAATAATCAGTCACTGAAGTCACTTGGTGACTTGGCAACTGACTCTTAGTACATCAGAGATCTGAATCCAAATGAAAACTCAACCTTACTTGCTTTAGGTAAGACTAGTCAAATTGAACAGATGCATTGGCTCCCATAATTCCAGTCTCTCTTCTACCATACCTAAAATGCTTTATTTGGGAATGTTTAAAGAAGCTTAAGAGAAAAAGTCAACAATACATTAAGATTTTAACGTAGAACCCCATGCAAAGTTGTTGGCTTTTATGATTCCAAAACTATCTACAAAGTTCTGGAGCAAAACACCACGAAACTGCATCAAGCAACAAAGGAATAGTAAAAAGTCTCTGTAAAGCACTAGCTAACAAAGTACGGTCCAACTACAGAACTCAAAGTACCTTCAACTTACAATATTGCACTATGAAACTGCTATGAATTAAAGTTTCATGCTCCGTTTTGAAAATTATACAACTCATTACCGAAAAGGGGCAAGTAACAGACAGCAATTTTTCATCAATCAGGAAAAAAAAATTAAGTTACATGTTACGGAGCACATACACATGCTACTGCAGAGGTTAAAAAAAGCCAAACCCACAACCTATCTAGCAAACACCTTTAGACTGAATATTACTGTTCTAATTATGTGATATATCTAGCAATTGGCATTCAAAATATTATATATTGAAATTAATAACTTCAGGAAACATTCAAAAGTAAGACTGTGAGCAAGAGATACCATGGACTTGTCAACTCACAGCTTCTGTGGCACCTTTTTACATCCCAGAGCAATACATCAGATACTGATGTATACTGATGTATACTATCTGCATATGTATACAGTCTATATATACACCACATTCAGATATGCAAGGAAAAAAAGTGGTCAGTTGCCTGTAAAGAGCTATCAAGCAACCTACAGCTGGAGAAGTGTCTGTGAAGCATAAATTCATTTGCTGAAGTTTCTTTAGTCGGTCACAAAGGATTACTTTGTTTTAAGGTAATGAAGCCTACCAGACCATCAGTCATATGACTTCTGCTTCAAGAACTGCTAGTCTGCCTTAAGTTATTGCTATATCTCTTACCATTTCAGCAGCTGGGTCAAAGCTGTCTGTAGCTGGTTTGTTCTCAAGAACCTCAACCCACAGCATACCTGAAAACTGCCTCCCGAAGGCACAGCATGAAGCTGCTCTGAACTGTAGCATATAAAACACTGGATGGACCCAGCTGAAATGCAGCTATAAATACGTGGCTTGCATAGCTCTCTGCTACTAAAAAAGATGCTTAACTAGATAACCAGAAACCCGAGAGCGCGATGAACATGACTGCTGAGTCAAACAGAGAGTAATTCGGGACCACATATGGAGGAAGCAGAAGGAGTGAGGGGGAGGAGAGAAAAAAAAAGCAGCAAGTCCCCGTACCCTGGAAGCCGCCCGGGAAAGCGGCGGGGCGAAGGGGGACCCGCAGCCCTGCCTGCCCGCCCGCGGGGGCCACAGCGCCAGCGGCCCCGGCCCAGCCCTCCCGATGCCCGCCTCGCACACACCGCCCGGGCACCGCAGCGGCACGACAGGACATCGCAAACCACCCGGCGGCCGTGCCGGTCCTGGGGCGCCCTGTCCCGCCGCCACGACACACCGGCTCCGCCACCGGGCCACACGACTCTGCCGCCAGTGCTACCGCCAAGGCCGGGTCTGAGCGTGGGTCCCTCCCACCCGCCGGCACCGCTCCCCCCCCAGTACCGAGGGACCCGGGCGGGCCGGCCACGCCACGGTGCTCGCTGCCAAGCGGCTGGGCCTGGCCCCGCGCCCCCATCCCGCGTCACTGCACACCGCTGTGCTCCGCACCGCTGTCCCGGCGGGCTCCGGGAGCCCCGCAGCCTGCCACCCGCCCTGCCGCAGCACTCACACGGGCGGCAGCAACATCTCCATCGCGGCTCCGCTCAGACTTCTTGCATGCAAGGCGGGCGCGGCACGCTGCCACCAGCACCATGCCAGCTGCGCTGCCCCGCCGCGGGGTGCCGGCTGCGCCCGACCGGCGGAGCCCCCGCTACCCGCCGGGAGCCGCCAGCGCTGCCCACTTCCGGGTTCCCGCCCGCGGGAGGGCGGTGGCGGGGACGGGCCGCGGCGCGCAGGCGCGACGGTGGGGGACAGCGGGGGACAGCGGGGGTGCCCGGCCCCTGTGAGGTGCGGAGGGAGGGTGCGCTTCAAGACGTGTTGGTGACCCCGGTCCCGAGTGGGCAGGCTGCGACCCGCCGGAGCCTCCCGCCTGGGGGCTGCGCTGGGTGTCCTAGGGGCTGTGACTTGCTGCCCCTCGGTGGGGCTTTAGGAAGAGGACGGTGGGGTGCTGCTGCCTTTTGTTGGGAGAAACGTGGCTTTCAAGTGGCAGGAGCCTGGGAGTGATGCTTTCTCGGCCCTAAGACGAGCGCGCATCTCCCACGGCCCAGGAGAGCAGAGGCTTGGGTCGGACCGGACACATCTCGCTGTCTCACAGGGGCCACGGCCCACAAGGTGCCCAGACCAGGGGGACCTCGGCCCAGCGTGGGTGACTTGGGGCACTTGCGTGGGGATGCAGGGGTGCTTAAGTCCTTAAGTCCGTTTTTTCCATAAGTGACACAGGCCTCTGTGACAAGACCCATCCCCAGGTGCACACTGCAGAGGACTCTCTGAGCATCGTCCCAGGGCAGCCGTGGAGTTGGCCTGACACGGGATCACACAGGTGGCTGCAGCTTGAGCCGGGGCCAAAGCAAAGCCTGAACGTGCACTGAGGTGAAGAAGAATGCTGCATTTGAACAAGCTGCAGCGATGGTGCTCTACTTCACAGTGACCTGGTAGATCTCATCTGTTTTTATTCAATCCTGCCCAGCAGAACAGCAGCTGTGCCACTCAGAACAGCAGCCATTCTGTCTATATTCATACTATCACAAACGTTGCTGACGTTGAGCATTAAGTACTTGAGTTGTGTTTTAATGTTTAATTCAGTAGCCTCTGTGATGCAGAATGGCAAAAAGAAACATGAACAGGGCAGTGATCTATTTCAAATGTGTGCCTTTATAAGCAACACTAATTCAAGCAGTAATAAAAAAAACTACTTAAGCAACTTCTGACTTGTGACATTCAATAATAACTTAATGTACTTAAACCTCTGTAAGTTACTTTCTAAATCTTACAAGGTTGTGTAGTGGAAGATGAGTTTAGCAAGCTGAATGCAATTCAGGCATTTAAATCTGATAGCATCTGTGAAAATAAAATGTGTCTTCACTGGAATAAGAGATTTTATGTTGACAAGCTCTGAAATTAATACATCTATCATTAACAGACCAACACTATTTTTCTAAGAGTGAGAGGAGTTTGAGAATAGCTAATATAAGTAGAGGGCAAACCAGAAAATGGCAGGTGTGTTTCAGGTGAGGAATATTACAGATTAATATGTAAAGCCTTCCCCAGTGTTTCTAATAAAGTCACAGGTTATTAAAACTAAATGTATTTTAATTTGTCGTTTTCATGTTTGCCAATATAATACTATGCCTTCCTTGAAAAACGTCATTTTATTTTTCTCAGTTTAACAATCTTCTTTCAATACACTGTGATGTTTGATCTGGGAACAATTCAGAATTATTTCAATGGGTTTCCACGGGAGGTTTTTCTAAATTAAATAGTTGTTAATTGTCAGTGCCTGTTTTTACAAAGTCTGTGCTTCGTAACTGCTGAATTTGTCTCTTCTCAAGAGACCATTAGATTTTTCTCTAGGTTGTATTGGAGAAAACAGGGTACTTGTTAAAGATTTGAAAGATGCAACTGCTTGCAGGGCAGTCTGCTCTAAAGGGGCCAGCTAGAAATAATGTACTCCAAAATGGAGGTTTAAAATTCAGCTGGCTCTGTGTGTCATCCTGTCAGCAAGCTCTGAGTTCCTAAACAGGTCTGGCCTGGGTAGATCAGAGAGTTGCTGACAACTGTCACATCACAATTTCAGGTTTCTGGGCCCTACAGTAAACGCGTGTTACTTTGTCAGACAAGGATCCTAGCTTTTACTGATGCATAAGACCCAAGTGAATCCTACTAGTAACCGTGTTTAAGGGTTCGCATTAGATTATGAGGCCATCTTAAACTTGTCTGGGACCTGTCGAGGGGTTTTTTGTTCACTACTCACATATAGCTCCTGCAAGCACATAGGCAGCTGCAGATTCTAGTCCTTATAACATGGTAGAACTGTTTAATAACATTCATTCTTAAATAAACATTAAGCATTTTCAACCTGAGACTTATTTTGTTTTCTTGCAGTGTTGTTTTGGCTTTTGAGCCAAATGTTTAATGTCAGTTGAAGCAACTTCTATGATGGAGAACATCAAAATAGGGCAGGGTTCTATTTTCTTTTTCCTAAAATTATGTCTTTGTACTTCAATAACACTGAAAAGAATCGTGAACAGCTCAAACAAAAAAAGGCTGAAGCCAAGCTGTGTTATGTATTTATGGCAAAACAACTTTTATACCTACCCATGGAAAAACACATCCTTTAAATACAGTGTTTGGATTTTTATGGGATTCTGACAGATCCAACACCTTTTCTTAGAAAAGAACTTTCAAAGAAAAAATATGTTTACATATGTGTGTGGGTGTGTATCTATGTAGTTTTGAAAGGAAATAGGCTACATTTCTTAACTATGATGAAACACCTGCCATTTTTGTTTATGCTGCAGCAATTCAGATCACTGCATTTACTGAGGAAATTCCTTGTCATGTTTAGGAGTGCCACTGTAACAACTGTTGGTACTTTCCCACTTGTTTAGAGAGTTCCAAAGGAATGCTGCCAACACTTATTTATGATTGCATAGTTCTTTGGATATGTTGACATTAGAAACACTTTACTATTGAAATCCTGATGCTACAGGTCAGTGAAGTACATCTACTGAAAATGAAACTATGCCAGCAAAGCACTGGTTTTCAGCAAGACAGTTCCACAAGTTACACAGTCCTACAAAAGGAATAAACAATCCTGGTAAAAGTGAATGTAATTGCATGTATACACAGTGGTTCATAAGCATATTTAAGGGATCACGCACCTTGCTGACATGGTCACGTTAAAAGAAATTGAGTTAGATTTAGCCACACAGAACATTGAAATAAATTCTTACTAGTATTTTTGACAATTGCAGGTTAGAAAGACCACTCCAAAAAAGACAAAAATACATTTGTAAGAACATGTACTCTTTTTTAAGATACTAAGAAGTCATACCTTCTTAATGATGTGGGCAGAATACTTATGAGAAGATGCTGCTAAGGCTGCATTTCTTCTCATGCAAGAGGAAGAAGACAGGAAGGGGCCAGAATTGAAGGCGTAAGTACCTCTCTGTACTCCTGTTGCTTCAAACAGAAAAACAAAGTTCTTTGTCACTTTATTAGCTGATAGATTATCCATTATACTTGCATCTTACTGAATTTAGTACTGGGTAATTTATTTATAAAATGTATTTAAAAACAAGTATGTACTTATCCAATATATTTCAGGGCACACATCCATTTTTCCCTGCACACTTCACCCCCAGTAACATCACATCCAGCAACAGACTTGCAAACAGCTAAGGCCCCTGCATCTAAGTTCATCCACAAGGACCTATGTGGAATTCATTACAGGACTTGAGGTCAACACAGACATTAGGTATTGATGCTTTTTTTTTTTTTGTCTAAGACACCAGTAAGAATATCAACATTAACCCAGCATTAACTGATCTTGAAAGACCTCACTCTATTGGAAAAGACTTCTGCTTCCCCAGAAGAGTGGATCATTTTAAAATTTCAGAGGACCACTGAGCTAAGGACATGAATGCAGTTGAGAAGAATTATACTGAAAAGTAATTTGAAAAGGAAAGGCAAGAATATGCATGCAGCAGATTGAGATAGGGACCAGATTGCAGAGGGATTGCAGAGGAATATGTACTGGAGAGTAGGCAGTGAGAGAAAAAATAAGACGTGTAAATTGGGAATGTGAAATAAGGAATAGCAAAGCAGCTGCTATCAAAAATAAATTGTACAGTGACCAAAACCAGTTAAAGTTAAATACAATTAAGCATGGATAAATATATTTATCCTTTTCTAGCATTATCCTTCTGTGTAAGAAATTGCTGCAGCACTAAGAATGATACACACTTAATGACAAAAGCTGAAGGGTAAAATTTACTCTGTGAAATTCACGGACCTTATAATGATGATGATGGAAATTAGTAACTTAGAACTGTTTTTTCAGTGTTCAAAGACAGACATGGTGTAATTTCCAGAAAGACTTGGTGTGTCACACAGTCTAGTAAACAGGCTTTAAACAGTTTTGGAAAAGAAGGGCCAAATGGTGTGACACTTCTGAGTCCTGCTTAATGGAGAAGACAGGTGCTTGTTGTCAGTTCTGAACAATACAGAGCTCCTGGCAGATGACAAATTCATTTTAGTGCCACAGAAAAAGGAAGCTCTCACTCAAGTAAGCATTATGAATGGAAACAAGTGTTGGTCATGGCCTTGATTCATATTAGTACTGCGAACTACTGAGATGCAAAGCAGAGATCTTGATGAGCAGATCCAAGGCCCAGTGATGTGAAGGTTTGGATTTCACATATGGTGTGTCTCTGAGATGACTATGAAAGAAGTGGACCAACTCCTACTCTGAAACCCGTAGACTTGCATTGCTTCCTGTGTACTGGATAAGGCAATCACATCTCTATGCTGAGTGGATTCCATTAACTGAACCAGCAGAAAGAAGCAGGAGGCCCATCAAAAATAGATTTCACCTTGTAGCCATGTGCTCATGATGCAAAGGTAGTGGCAGAAACCTGCAGCAGGGATTTCTTAGGGAAAGCTGCACCATCCCAATCAGCAGCAGTCAAAGCTGATAGTGCAGTTCCACCCTTCAAAACAGGTACCTTAATAAATACGTTCTGCACAGTCTGCGGGTACAGCCTACACAGGATTTACAACATCCAGTCTTTAGCAGAACATACCATGCAGATAAGCAGGACCATTACAGTAGGCTCCTTGTTCACAGCGGTCATCTCAGTCATTGTTTTTTTGGGGGGTTTTTTTTGTTGTTTTTTATCATTTTACTTTAAAACAGTGTAGATTATTATTTTGTTCATTCATACTTCACTTGTTAAAACATTATTTTCTTGAAAAAATGAAGAAAAAGTAGTTTTCATCATAGGTATGAACTGGAAGGTACTATATCTCACAGCCCAGAAAGCCAACCCTATCCTGGGCTGCATCAAAAGAAGTGTGACCAGTAGGTCGAAGGAGGTGATCCTGCTCCTCTGCTCTGCTCTCATGAGACCTCACTTGAAGTATTGTGTGCAGTTCTGGTGTCCTCAACATATGAACGACATGAAGCGAGTCCAGAGGAGGGCCAACGAGGATGGTAAGAGGGCTTAGTACCTCCCGTGTGGATAGACTGAGAAAGTTGGGGCTGTTCAGCCTGGGGAAGAGAAGGCTGCGTGGAGACCTCATAGCAGCCTTCCAGTATCTGAAGGGGGCCTACAAGGATATCAGAGGAACTGTTCATTAGGGACTGTAGGGATAGGACAAGGGGTAATGGGTTTAAACTTAAACAGGGGAAGTTCAGATTAGATACAAGGAAGAAGTTCTTTACTGTGAGGGTGATGAGGCACTGGAACAGGTTGCCCAGAGAAGTGATGAATGCTCCATCCTTGTCATTGTTGAAGTCCAGGTTGAACAGAGCTTTGGGCAACATGGTCTAGGGTGAAGCATTCTGGCCCATGGCAGGGGGATTGGAACTAGATAATCTTAAGGTCCTTTCCAACCCTAACTATTGTATGATTCTATGATTCTCTATCACATACAATGCCATCAAAGTCCATGTAGAATCATAGAATAGTTTCGGTTGGAAGGGACCTTAAAGTTCACCTACTTCTAGCCCCCCTGTCATGGGCAGGGACACCTTCCAGATTGCTCAAAAGACCCATCCAATCTGGCCTTGAACACTGACAGGGAAGGAGCATCCTCCATCACTTTTCTATCACATTCTCCACTCAAACAACAATACTGTAAAATAGTCCTAACCAAGTCAATCAACTAATACACAGCCTTTTGACAGGAAAAGAGATACATCTCATTCATTAAAATTACACTTAAACAATTGATATGCTGCCATCTAGTGCTTACTGAATGCACAATCATACGGAGCAATTTACTGATTGCAGTAGTTCTTGGGGTCTATGACTGGCCTATAGCAAACCAACAGTTAAACTCACGAATTTGCATGTAGTCATGCATGTAGTGACCTTACCTAAGAACAATAACTGGGGGCAATTTACACTCTGAAAATGATGCTGAAAGAATCAATCTGAATATGTATTGTTTCATATGCATATAAACCACACTGGAGGAAAAGTATTTGCAGTCTACAGCAGTGGAGGGGGCATTCAGTGAAAATTAAGTATGGTGTAGACAGGGAAAAAGCAAGTGGAATATAGTTCATGCATTGTACAAAATCTTTTGCTGTACCAAGAGGCAATGAAATCAAAGACATTAAAATATTTAAAGATTATATTCGGGGGATCACAGCAATAACAATCACATAGGGGTAGTTACTGCATATAATTTTGCACAGACAGGTTGTTCATCGAAAATGAAAAGCATATCAAGCTGCTGTTCAAGAAATAGAATAAATCCTCATTTGGAATAGTGATGTTTTGTTGCGTGTTTTTGGGGGGCTGTATGTAAGGAAGACAAGAAGGTATTGTGACTTCATAGTAAAGATTAAGGAAAGAGCTCAGGATCACTACACAGCTCTGCAGAATGTCAATTAAAATTGGACTTATTTAAATTAAAAAAAAAAAAATGAAGAGGAAATTCAAGTCAAAGACAAGCATGACAAGGTTTAGTCAATAATTGTTCTACAAGCAGATGCTCATAAAATGAGTAGTTTGTTATGGTGTTCCTAGAATACAATTTTCATTGGTATCAGGAAAAGCCAGTTTTAATATGTGAAAGAAGAATATTATGATCCAGTCTAATATACTGGGAGACAAAAATAGGTACCCTCAGAATCTAAAATATTGAAAAGACTACCTTGTCAGAGTGCTAATATTTAACCATACAGGCTAAAAAGTTAGCTAGTTACCTAGTTCTCATCAAGTCCATCATATGTTTTTCAGACAAAATAGTAAATGAAAAAATCTAAAAAAAAAAAGGTAGAGAGAAAAACCTATTTTTTTCCTTCAAATTTCATCCTTTGTCTTTATTTTATCAGTAATTCTCTTGAGCTAAATTATCAAATATTTCTCCTTTTTAATGAAAATTATCCTAGATAGTATATAACCTAAACCCAAACATTTTCTGAAACAGCTCTGCATTTCCCTTTATATAAGTAAATGCTTGTCACAGTGTGATGACTTTATAATACAATCTAAACAGAAATGTGAATTTGAAAAATCAGAAGAAAGTGAAAAAATCTATAGTTAAAAATTGTTCTTCAGAGGGAATACTTTTCACTCTGCAAATTAGGTGTTTGCTTAAGCCCTAAACCATTTAAAACGCTAAAACTCTTCTTTAGCACAAAGTGAATAAAATATATTATGATGCTTAGTTCCAATGTTTTATTTATCCTTTTGGTGTATATTTATAAAAATAAAAATTGATTAATTTTATACCTTCTTTAATGTATTTTTATTTGCTTTTCAATGAGTAAGAGTGCCCATTGGGTTGTTCACAATTCTTCCATTCAGTGTTACTTTACATCCTTTGTCTCATTCGCACTAAGCAGCCAAAATTCAGCTGTACTAACACACAACTGTACTAACTTATCTATCTGTTTTCATCAGTCCTATCTCTGGACTTTGTTATGGACACATTAGATATTTTGCCAAATGATTTGTACTAATAGATTACCTGAATTAACCAATGGCCACACTGTCTCCAGCATTCTAATTTGTATATTAATTGATGAAAGACTTAAAGAATTTTTATCCCAGTGCAATGCTCTTCTCTCTTCAATAGCTTGCACTTAAAGGCCACAGAATTTTTAATGGAAATTTTATTTAGAAAGCTGAAGTTCATAGCAAGTGGCAGGTTTTGATTACATGAGTACCATGTACAAACAGCCCCATGCTGTTCACCACAAAAAGCTTACACTTGCATGATGTGAAAATCTGAAACCATACGTGGAGAGAAAGATTGAAGTTCCTTTATTTTAAACATATTCAGCAGTGAACTGTTTTCTAATCTCCATAAGATTTTAAAAACTTACAGAAGCTTGAAATCAAATAAGTACCTGTGAAGCGTCTGTCATTTGAGGCTAGAATATAGACTGCTCTTACTGCAGTATGACTGTCAGGATTCTTACAACCAATTAATGCAAATAAAACTGTCTTTACTGTTATTCCTACCTTTTCACTTCCCAGCTGTATTTTTAGTTATGCAGGAATCTGTCACAACCCCATATTCTCAGAACAGAGTGTATTCTTTATATAGAGATGAATATAGTTTAAGTACTAATTGTACCTGCAAGATGAATAAGAAACAGTAATAATAATTACACCTTATGGTTGAATGTGAAAAAGGTTGTGAGCCCCATCCTGTTTCCCTTCGTGCCAAATTTTAAATAAAACTGAAAGGAAGAAAAGTAGGTATTAGGCCTCTTTGTGAGGATACAGTTGTGAAAGTCTCCAAATATTTCAATTATTACTGATACAGAAAAGGTTATGCCTAAGTATAGGATTTAATCCTGAGTATCTAATCTACTTAGCTTTGCTTAAGGGCAGCTGGCAAATAAGGGTAGTATAGCATGACATTATTGGGCCATACCACATCTGTTTACCTTACCGTCATTGGATATCTTTACCATTACTGATGGAGTTGCAGAGGAAGTAATTTAAGAATAGGCCATATCTTAATCTGGTTTAGACCCCTCAGCACTGGATCAGCCCTCAGAAGCAGACTCAAGTCACAAGCACTAAAATGACAATGTCTGAAAAATTTGCCAGAAGATGGAACAGAAGAAAATTCTTACTTCATTAAAACATTACTTACATCATTAAAACCTCTTGCTATAAAAATTACCTGTAAATCTACTAATTAGAACAATACATCAAAACCAAACCAAAGATTGTGTAATCTAGTGAGAACAAAAGTAGACTACTGCTATAAAGGTTATATACATATTTTAAGTAAACTAGTAGAAATTGACAGTCATGTATTTCTAAAAATGCCAAAACTGATGTTGTGTATAGTAAATATTTATGCACTTCAAATATTTAAACTTGTGATTTTCTCCAACTGTGCTTTTCAGTATACTTGTTGAGACGACTTCATTTATCATTCAGTAGAAACAATACTTACAATTTTATGTATGTGTGTGTGTATATATAAAATTCTACATATTCAAATGAGTGCTAATAAATATAAACTTCCTGGGACCTTAAGATTTAAAAATTACACATACAAGAATTTATTTAAGTGATTTTATCTCTAACACTTCTCTAATAGCATGTATTATTCACACTGCATATATCTATGCAAGCCATTGGAGAGAGGTGGTTTCTAAGTATGATAGCATGTATTATTCACACTGCATATATCTATGCAAGCCATTGGAGGGAGGTGGTTTCTAGGTATACAACAACCTGCAGTAATTGATCAAATTTCTAAATCTCTGAACAGAGAAATAGCAACTACTTAGTAGCAATTGTGTTCACTTTTTAAATAGTATGCTGCTAATACAGTGTTGACCTGGCTGTATTGAATATCTGAAGAAACAGGCTAACACCAAGATTATAGTTAGCCTATTTCATGGAGACTGGCAACAGGAGAAGTACTTCCACAACTGAAATTATGATATAAAAAGGGATAGTTACTTGAGCTTGTGTACCCAAGTAATGAATCAAATCCTGATGTTAGGCTTCTTGATTCCTAAGTCTTTGACCAACTGTTCAAAATAACTACTTTTTTTTTTTTTTTTAATTATCCCTCTTTCCTCCTTACTCTTTCCTGTCAGATATCATCCCTGCCAAATTCAGAATCCAAACCTTCCAGCTTAAAGGGCAAAAACGTGTACATTCCTAAGAATGCAGGTAAGCAAGCAAACAGAATGAGGAGAAACAATATGAAGAAATGTGCAGTTAAGCATTTTATGTGGTCATAAATGAAATCAATAACATGGAATGATAAAAACCTGTTTTGTAAGACCTTTTTATTGGTTTTGGGGTGGTTTGGTGGGGTTTTTTGTTGTTTTTTTTTGTTTCTTAAAAAAAGTTTAGTGTTATTTTAATTCTTTTTATAAATAAACTGCTATAAAGTATTTTTAATTAATATAAATGTATTTATAGTAAAAATTTATTCTAGCCATTGTCATTAACTGGCACTGCTGTTAGCTTCTTGGCTGTGGGACCAGGCACAATGCACTGCACACTAGCATTTCTGGTTATTCCAGAACAGATGTGCTCATCAGAGCACAGACATTGTTGCTCCTTGCAAAACAAGCAAAAGGTAAAGACTTCATGTTTTTCAAGCTGAGGAAAAGCTTGGACAAAGGCACTCAGGTAAATTGTGTTATTATACAAAGAAATGAGAAGTTCTGGCAGTCACACAACACACTCATGAAAATTGCACAATCAAGTTTCAGACGGATCTATTGAACTTCCCTTACCTGTGATGGTTATTAGACCTGTGTAAATGTAGAGCACCCCTGCCAAGCTAACTACCTGGCAAGGCAGAACACCTTACAAAAGTAATACGAATAATCTGAACAGTAGCCAGAGAACTGTGGCGTCACTTCACTGTCACAGAAAGCCTTTGTGCTCTGGCTGCTGATTAGTAGGATTTGTGTTCTTGTGACAAAGGAAAAAAGAGGAAGCATGAGGAAGGAAAAAAGAGGAAGCATAAGGAAGAAACCAAAAGAGCATTTGGGCTGAGGAGCTGGAACTGAGCAGGCTCTTGCCACAGGAGGTAGATTTAATCTTACTGAAACCAACAAGTTCAAGGCTTGATTTTTATTTAAGGTAGTCACCCAGTGTGTTCAACATTTGTATCTATGTAAAACTAGAACAAATGAACAGAAGTGATGAGTGTAAATGCTCTGGGTGAAAGGTTTCAATTGTGTATTTTTCTACGAGAAGATACCCAAGAGAAGTCATAGAAACACATGAAAAACTTGGACAGCCTGAAGAAAGCCATACCTCAAAAACAGCTTTCACCCCTTGCCACTTCTGCACTCTTTCAAAGAGACAGATCTATGCCAGCTGTTCAGAATGACAGTCCTGGCTTCTCTTAAGTAGTACATGAAGAATAATTCCAATCTGGAGATGATACAATCTTACTGTCTTTCAAGCCCAGCTTTGGTCCTCTTCAGTGTCCTCACTAACATATGCTCAAGGCTCAGGGATGGTCAAGTAGAACAAACAGAAGGTTGAGAAACATTAGCAGATGAACAGAGCACAACAGGTAATAAATATGCTGTTTTACAAACTAATACTATGCACATGCTTGAACACTATGTCATGATCCTTACAGTTTCAGAAAGGATATAGCTGAAAAAGATCAGAGAATCTAACAAATTTTACCAAAGAATAACTAAGTAGTATTCAGCATAAAAAAGGGTGTCAAGGAGTAATAAGATAGACACCCATGAGCAGCCATAGTCTTTCTCAGTGTGAGAACAACGATTATAAAATTAAATTAGCAGTGGGCAGGTTTTGAAGAAAACGTGTTTTTTTACAAAATATACAACCAGAATGGACCAGAAATATCTTTGACAACTTATAAAGTGCCTTGTGCATGCTAATAAAACCTTCTACAATAAAGTAACCTGCTCAGTTGATGCGAGGTGAGTGGTGGGCACTATCTACCTGGATTTCTCTAGGCTTTTGATATGGTTTCCCACAGCCTCCTCCTAGAGAAAATTATGCATTACGGTCTAGACAAGTGGTCTATGTGGTGGGTGGGAAACTGGCTGACAGGGTGCACCCAGAGGGTGGTGGTAAATAGGTCCTTTTCAAACTAGTGATTCATCACTACTGGGATCCCCCCCAGGGATCAATATTGGGTCTAATACTGTTTAGTGTCTTCATTAGTGATCTGGATGGTGGGATCAAGTGTACCCTGATAAAGTTGCTGATGATACCAAACTGAATGGGAAAATGGACACTTTTGAAGGGAGAGACTCTGCAGGAAGATCTTCATAGGCTGGAAAACTGGGATAACAAGAACCTGATGAAGCTCAACAAGGACTAATGTCTTGCACCTGGGTAAACATAGTCCAAGAGTGCAGCACAGGCTGGGATCTACTTGACTGGGGAACAGCTCTGTGGAAAGTGGCTTGGGGATTCTGGTGGACAGCAAGCTCAATGTGAGTGAATAGTGTGCAGCTGTGGCAAAGAAAGCCAACAGGATGCTGTTGGCATCAACAAGGGCATCACCCACAGAGTGCTTCTCTGTGCTTGTCAGGCCATACTTGAAACACTGTTCAGTTTTGGTTCCCACTATTCAAAAAAGATGTGGACAGGCTGGAATGGGTGCAGAGAGAGCCATAAAAATGATAAAAGGACTAGGAAGCCTGTAGTATGAGAGACTGAGACAGCCAAGTTTGTTCAGCCTTAAGAGAAGGAGCCTCAAGGGAGATCATGTTCCATCATTTAAAGGATGGCTGCAAAGAAGATGGGGACTCCCTTTTTACAAGAAATCACATGGAAAAGACAGAGGTAATGGGCACAAGTTACTCTGTGGGAGATTCCAACTGGACACAAGAGGAAGATTTTTCACCATGAGAACAATCAGCCATTGGAATAATCTCTCCAGGGAAATGGTGGATTCCCCAACACTGGGCACTTTTAAGATTCAGCTGGACAGAGGTCTGGGACATCTAGTCCAGGTCATGCTTTGCCTGAAAAGCTGGACCAGATGATCCTTGAGGTCTCCTTTGAACCTGGTATTCTATGAAAAAATTCTGTTGTCTGAAGGGACAGACATATTCATGCAAAAGACATCAAGTGGAAAAAAGTGTCTAGACTCCCTCCCTTCCTCAAGAAGTCCCTGCAAGACAGACTGTTGGAGATGGAGATACACAGCAAGCAGAATGCAGCACTACACTGCTTCATACCCGCAGTTTTGCCCGGCATCTGCTGCTGTTCTGCTTTCCCCTCCCTGCGATGGACCTTGAGCCATCTGTTCTGTAAGGACACCGACCCTGGGCCTGCAGTTAACTAGTTCTCTTTTTAAATTCAGTCTCAGGCTGCCGAGTCAACCTGACCGAGCATCGCCAAGGGAGAGCGCGGCCCCGGGAGGGGCCCTGGCTGCTGCCTTACACAGCCCAAGCCCGGCCCCCTGCTCCGCGATGTGTCAAGCCCTCAACCCCAGGGCAAGAAACGCGGCCAGAGGCAGGCGGGGCCCGAGAGCTTGCGAACGGCACAAGGATGTACCTCAGCCACAACCCTCAGACAAGGTCCCACCCCCCTACGGCCCCTCCGCCCGCCGGCTGCAGCCCCGCCCCGGGGCCGGCGCTACGGAGCGACTCGGGCCCAATAGCGGCTGGGGCGCTAATAGCTGGGTGGGACGGTGGGGCCTGCGCCTAGCCAGCCGGTGGCTGGGCCCGGCTCGGGGTGCTGGTTAAATACAGCCGGGGCGGTGGAGTAGGGGATCGAGATGGCGCTGGTAGCGGGCAGGCGGCGGCAGGACTTGGAGAACGTGAGTGTGGGCCTGTGTGGTGAGCGGGGCCTGGCGGTGGTTCCGCCTGGGTGACCGGCCAGGCTGCTGTTAGTGGTGGGCGCTGACAAGAGAGCGCTTCGCTTTACGCTTCGTTTCTTCCTTCACGTCTTTCCGCTGTTATCTGTGTCAGGTTTTGTCTTTCTCTTCCGGCCGAGGCGTCTGGTAGATGGCCGCTTCGGAAGTCAGGAGCCGCTGGGGACGCTCTCTGGCCGGGCCGAGGTGCACCCACCCATCTGAATCGCCGTACCCCAGTAACCTGGGTGTGCGGCTGTTCTTAATGGTGATTATTAACTTAATCAAGGCCGTTCTTGTGGATTTAGTTCTTCTGAGTTACTTTTTTTCAGCAGACGGGTCCTGTAAGCATGGTCTTTGGTTTATGGGCTGTGAGCTGGTGTGAGCACGGCGTCTCAGTGTCGCCTGCGGCACCGCCAGTAAACTGACAAGCAGTGTTTATTTGTTGTCCCACCCCGTGCGGGGAGCCGGGGCGGACAGGGTTTGCTGCCCCTGGCTCTGCCTGTGACTGCTTCCTTCCCTTCTGGTGCTGGTGGATGGTCACATGCTGGGAGACGAGAGATTGAAGCCTTAACCCGTGCCTGTGATGACATCAGTGCCTAATAGAAAGGCCTGTTTGGTTTTGGCTTTTGTGGTTTAGGTTTTGTTGGTGGAGGTGGGTTTTTTTTTTTTTTTTTTTTTGTTTGTTTGTTTGTTTGGTTTTTTTTGTTTGTTTGGGTTTTTTTAAGGGGTTCTGGTGTCTTAACAATGAAACCTGTATTTTTCCCGATTAGGACACTTGCTAAATTTGTCTTAATGCCACATTACCTGTGTGGAATCATCATTTGCTTTAGTTCCCTTCCTCCCCACATTGCCTGTAATACCTACTTAGAGAAATTAAGTCATAGGTCAGCGCTTCCAAATGCGGGCCGTATTTCAGGATGCAAAGATAGACTATAGCTGGTCTTGCAATAAGTAACATCATCAAACATGTTCTAATAAAACTCCATCTATGAGGGAGTGTGCTGGTCTGTCATAGTATTGCAGAAATGCTGAGCTCACCTGTTCCCATGAGACAAAGGATACTGCCCTACTGCCACTGTCTTTGGGAGGAGTTAGCTGTTAACTCTGCAATTAATTCTGTGATAGGAAAGAATGAGGCAAGATGTCTTGGCTGCTGGAGTGCCTGTCCTGCACTCCTGCTTTTGGAGCTTAAAATTATACCTGACCCCTGAAAATAGGGGATGAGGAATAGGGGGCATCTGTGTACTCTTTATTTTGGGTTTTATATTGTGACATGAGGAGTACCTTTTGTAAACATTAGCCCTGCAATAAGAGGTCCTCTTACCATGCAGGTATTTCTGCAAGGGTTGCTTACACTTAAAGACCAGGCTAATTAAAAGGCATCAAATGGGTGAGGGTGCTTAGAAGAATGACATGCCTCATGTGTCTTGAGGCTTAGGCTGCTTTCTGCTATGGCAAGGACAAGCTCTCAGTTTAAAACCAGTAAATATCCCTGTGAATCTGGCATGTCTCTCTGTATAGTAAGGACCCTGGAGTGGGGTGGCAGTCTGCCCTTATTTTTTTATTTCTTTCTGGGCTATGGTTGGGCACCACTCAGGAGAAGAGCAGTCAAAACTTAATTGGGAATCATAGAATCTTGACTTTATATATCTTGAAGCAAGCAAATAGCATCTTGTCATGCCCTGTGTTCCTAAGAGGGAAATTTGTTTTCTTCACTGTGCCACTGAATGTGGTTTCAACATTCACAGTGACTCTGTATGTTCAGCTTAAGGTGGATTGAATGATTGTGTCCTGGACTGGAAGGAGCAGATGCATAGCAGTGGGGCAGGTTCCTGATCCACAAGGAAAGGATTTTCCTTCCACCTATATTTAGTTTTACTTTTACTTTTTTTTTTTTTTTAAATAAAAGTTACTTCTGGAAACTTACGCAGCCACAACATTGTGCTAGTTTGTGAAATCAAAGCCCCCATGCATGGCAACAACATGACAAGGGCTGCATGTGCTTTCTAGTGAAAGCAGAGAATGTCTTGCTCAGCGCTTGGTAACATCATCTTCCCTCTGAGCTGCTGCTGCTTTCTTTTCTCAGTTAGTTTTGAGCTACTGCTGTGCAGGGATTTTGACATGCCAGTAATGTCAATGGCTGAATCACTTGAAACTATACTGGTACACTGCAGCTTTGTTACTGCTTCTAACCGTAGTTGGACAGAAGAATAACAAGGATTTTTGTAGTACCTGTATAGAGCATGTGAGAGTCTTTAATTGTCACTTTTCCCATCTTTTCACAGAAACTTGGTAATACTTATGGCATACCTCAGGAGTGAAGCTGAAATACTTTTAATATGCTTTAAAAAATAAGGTTCCTGAAGGCCCAGAGTAATGTTGGGAAGTAAATTAGTGTCAGGTTCTTCAGGGACTAATCTATACATAAAGTTATGATGAGCCTAGAACTTTAAGAGCTTGTCTGACAATACTAACTGAAGTAGGTTTTGGGCTGGGTTTTGGTTGCTTGTTTTGGGGTTTTTTTGGGGGGGTTTTTTTTTGCTGTTTTTATTTTGGTTTTTTGGGGGGTGTTTTTTTTTTGTTGTTGTGATTTGTTTTTGTTTGGGTTTTTGTTTGTTTTCCCCAAAGCTTGATTTACTAACAGGAAATTGCTAAAACTTTGTACCTTTAGAGCATACCTGTTACTACTACTCTTTGCCCTTCCTTTATGTTCCAGGGTTCCCTGGAAATAACACAGAGTTTGGAAGATGATCCTCTACTGGATTCACCGCTTATTTCATCTCATACATTGCATTCCCAACTGAGGCCAAGATTTCAGGCTATCCCAGCAGTTCTGCTTGCCAATTTTCTGTTGCTCATACATGTAAGTCTTAAGCATATTTTCCTTATGAAAACGTGCTGTTACTATTCTGAATTCTTACCATTCATATAGACAGAGTTCTCCTGAGATTTGCATACAATGTTCTTCCAAACCAGTGAAGCCCTATTTGCCAATGAATTTTGTTAGTGTATGTGTTTATATGCTACATACTGTGTTCTTATTCTGATTTTTTGTCAACACTAGCATGCTATGATGCCTTTTGTTAGGAAGAAAAGACTTTTAAATAGCATGCTGTTGGAAATCTACCAGCACTATTACTGCTGTAGAAGTGCTTGTACTAGTTATAGAGGGCTAAGAATTCTGGTGCCATGCCTCCTTGAGGCTGAGCTTGGTTCAGAGGGAAGATGTAAGGTATTTCTTATGGTAACTAAACAAGTAATTATGGACTTACTACGGGGGTTTTGCAGAGTATTGGATGGAGAGCAAAAGGAATCCAAATGTTACTTCCTGATCTGACTTCTGGGGATTAAGGGTAAAAAGCACAGATAATGTAGAAATCTTGTACCTCACAGTAGGAAGGCCTTCTTGAAGCTGATGAACAGAAGTAGAGATTCCTGCTTAATGTGTTTATCCTTGGTAAACTCAGAAGGCTTATTGCAGGTTTTGTGTGTAGAAACCAGGCATGAAGGAAGGTTGAAGAGATCTGGTGGCAGGATCTGACTGAAATGGTACTTGCATGGCACTTACAGACATGGTTTAGGGGTGGACTTGGCGGTGTTGGGTAAACAGTTTGATTCTTGTCTTAAGGGTGTTTTCCAATCTAAATGATTCTGTAATGCTGCTAACACTGAAGATAGTATATGTATAAAGCCAGAGTGCACAAGACATGTATGTATTGCTAGCCGTTTCAGAAATTTATTTGCTCTCAAGCAAAAAAAGCCGTGCCCAGTGCTCTGCAAGACATACTCTGCCAGAGCTTTAAAAGTACATAGCAGCCTCTAAGGTCTAGTTTTAATCAGCTGCTTAAAACTATTCAAAGAATATGCCTTAGCCATCTAATTTTTGAAGTAAATGTTTTGTGGGCATCTTAGAGGATCTTAATATTACTATCTGTTAAATAGGCTTAGGAAAGACTTCTGCTGAATAAACTTCCAAAATTCCCAGTTGAAACTCTGTATCCAGTCTTACTGCCTTCCCATTCCTCTAGGAGTTACCATAAGGATGGCACTTGGTCTGCATTAGGAAGGTAGATTCTGCTGTGGTAGTAGGACATTTGTCCACCTAGCCTTGGGTCCTTACTATCTACTACTTTGATGGATGTAAGCAAATGTCAGTCACCCAGATCCTAGGAAACTGCTGTTTCTTTTGTCCTCCCCACTTCCTGTCCCCTCCAAATGGAGAGGAGTGAGGGGAGGTGAAGAGAGAGAAATTGCTGAGGTCTTTGTCAACACATACTTCCCCAGGTATGTTGCAGTCCCTGAATATGCTGCAGTGGCCAGTTGGTCCTTGGAACAAAATGGAGAAGTAACATTTTCTGTTGGTGAGATATAACATTATAATTGCCACATAAAATAGTACCATTTCTTGGTGGAAAGATGGATGGGGAAAAATAAACTTACAGAATTTCTTACCCAGCTGCTGCTGCATTCACAAGCCTTGAGGCATGTGGAGACACAAGGTTAGCTTCTGATTGACAGTCTACCAAAGGGATGAGTATCCTGGAGAAGTTAAACCATGATAGTATTATGTGGTACAGTTGTAATTAACATCTAAAGTAATTTATATATAAACTTGGATCATTTCCTCTCCCCCCTACTGTGCCAAGAAATTGAATTAGTTGGCAATGTAGCTGCTTTGGTGCAACTGCCTGGTTACATACAATTCTGAAATATGTGTAGGATATGCTGGAGTGTGATAGGGTAGGGTTTTTGGGTGGCTTTTCTTTTGCCAAGCCTGCAAGCCTTGCTCTTTTGCAGGCTTCTAGCTCCTATCAGGAGAGTCTGGAGAGCAGTGTGAAGTGTATGGGTTAGAAAATCTGTTTGTATTAACCCTGCCTTTCCTTAATCCTCTCTGTATATGTACCTACACAAAACTGAATTTAAATGCTACTTTTTATCAAAATACTTTTTTTTAATATTAAAATCCTTTATACTGGAGTGAAGCGCATGCTGTTGGACTTTTCCAAAATACAAGCAAAATCATCTTTTAACAAACACCACTTTTAATCCCAGCTACCTGTTTCCTCTGTACACATACACTGCTGTGGCAGATTAGCAGAGCTACAATGCTAGGCCATTCCTGCTTGTATTGACTTAATATAGCCATTTTCTGTCTTTAAAGAGATTCTGAAGACCTAGAGGGAGTAGAACTAGATGTGTTACTGTTCTAAAATGGCAAACCAAATAGTAAATGGACTAAAAATGTGGGTTAGCTGGGTTATTTTTAGCTTTGTAAGAAAAGGAAGTGGTAAAATAATAGACTAAGTAAATGTTTTGATGAGAAACCACCCTTTTATTTGACTTAATCTAGCTACTTAATCAATCTCAATTTGGGATTTAATTTGTATTTGAAGTAATGGTCTTATGGATAATATAGAACACTTTTTTCTTTTATTCCCTTCATGCCTTCTGTGTCTGTCCTCTGTACTGCTTCCCTTGGGTATAGCTGATTGTGTGAGTTATTCCCCATTCCTTCCTCCCTTCCCAGTTACACAACTGTTCACAAGCACAGCAAGCTAAGGGCAGTTTGTATTGAGAGTCATTAAGGGTTCTGAAAGGTTAATTTATGTGAATAAAGTTGCTTGAGAAGTAACAAAAATATTAAAAATAAGTTCAAGAGGGTGGTGGGCTTTTTGTTTCTGTACTTAATTCTATGGATACATAAGATAGCAAATGAAAATTGGATGCTTTCTTCCATCTTTATTCTTGATGTGTTGGTGCTTTTTTTTTAAGCCAAGTATATTAGAAGTATTAGACTTTTGCCGACTTGAGGCAAATTGATTTTGTTGTATTTAGAAGTTCTTGATTTACTTCTGTTTTAGTAAGAGTTGTTTTTGTTCTCAGTTCTGTTTTTAAAATATTCCAATTCTGTAGAATGAAGCAGGATGAGAAAGTATCATTCTTATTTACTGAAATGAAAACAGTGCTTTGTATTATAAAGTTCTATAAAGATTAAACAAGCCCTGTGTTTATACATATATCCCAGATAATATGCACCCAGGACTCTGTCTTCCAGCTGGCCAAAAATTGCTGATGCTAGAAATTTAGAGCAAAGTTTAGAAGACAATAAGTTATGGCATAATGAACACTAGTCTGAAAGGGTAAGTGTATATACACAATTTGACTGTAGTCTAGTCCTTCTAACAAGTTCTGAACAAAATTGGGTGAGGGAAAAAGAGGTAGTAAGTACACTAAAGAGATTACCAACTGGCAAAGATGCCTACCCAGTATTAATAATTAACTTTAAGTTGCTATAATGTTTCACTTTTTTCTAATGTCAGAATGTAGTGATTATCTTCAGTGGGCACAGTTAAGTGTTGACATTCACTTATGTCAATTTAAAGTAAACCTAGGCTAAACCAAGGAAATGAGGCTGACTTGCAAAGCAATAACAAGTGTAACTGAATCTAAAAAGATGTGATTTTTCTTTTTGGTTGGTTGGTTTTGGTGGTTTTTTTTTGAGTAAGTGTTCTGTTCAAAGTGAAACAACATAGAAAAGAGGATCTAGAAATATAAGTTCACTGTGAATGAGAGACTTGAGGAACAGTGAAATTGTTTTAGAGGAAATTCTGGGAAGAATAGCAATTCTCAACTCTGTTCTGCTGGAAACTGGTTACCTTCCTGGAAGGCAATCTTACTACTTGGCAATTTTGGTCACCAGTATGTTTGCAGAATGACTTGCAGCAGTTTTAGTAATTGTCTAATGTTTTGTTTATTATTTCAACTCTGATAAAATCAATTTGGTGATGTATGATGAGTAAACTACATAAGCCTGTCTTTATATATATATATATAGTCAAATGTTGACTATGTTTTTCTCTCTTCCAGGTTGCTTTTGTTGTTCTAGCATTTTTAGCAGCCATGTTTTGTTCTTACCCCAATCCAAATCAGGATAAATGCCCTGGAAACTATACTCACCCCCTTAAAGTACAAACTGTCATCATCATTGCAAAAGTAATTCTGTGGACCCTGCATGTTTTTTTTGAGCAATACATCCAGCACCATCACAGTAAAGTCAGAAGCCGAGGTTACTTCTCAATATACCGATCAACAAGACGCCTAAAAAGGCTTCCACTGATGATACACTCCACAGGTAAAGTGAACTTGTTTTCCTGTTTTGTTGGATTTTTTTCCTTCTAAGCTTTAAATTATGATACAATAAAAGATTGAACAATTTGTATATAAATCCTCATAGGCAGGTTTTTAAAAACATATAATATGCATTTACATAAGGTATTTTAATCAGATGGACATCTTGACTAGCCTTTCTGGCCTGCCAGATGCATGCTGTAAAGAACTCTTCTAGTGGAAAAATTAAGTTGAATAAAACATCTTATCATTTGCATCTAGCCTTCAGCTGTAAAATGTTCAGCCAGCCAGGTCTGTGTTTGGCTGCCAGTGATCTCAGTTTGTGTACTCATCCACCTAGCTGGATATGTGGCAAGACTGCTAGTCCTTCCAGGAAGTGTGCTGCTCTCTTCAAGCTCATCAGTTCATGTAGAAACAGATGAATTGCCTGTTGCTCAACAGCTGTCTGAAATCAGCAAAATAAGCAATTTGCTGATCTTCAGTAGGGCTATGCATAATATTCAGCTCTACTTTTTTTTTCTTCCAACTTCCTATAGAGAAAGGATGATGTATAGGAGTGGTTTAGCACTGTGTATATATGTTACATCACTTGCCAGTGAAGCCAAAATAAGTGGTAGTACAAGTAACTGGTTGTAGCTTTTCTAACAAACTACCTCAGCAAATATAACTTGAAGGGATTTTTTTTCAAATATAAATAGCAGTCGAAAAGGGAACAGTGGTGACTTTTACAGCATTTTTACGTCTTATAATCCCTTCTCTCTCTTGTGGATTTTCTGAATAACTAGAGTAGAAATTTTCTAGCCAAAATTGATAAATTATCTAGTCCTTTATTACCTAGACCAAGCTAAGTGCCTTAGCTTGCTTTCTGCCCAGTGACTAAAAGAGCTAGTCAAATGTGCAAAACTTCAGGCTCTGACCACTAGATAGAGCTCTGAAGATAAAGATGTCTTTGGAGTAGAGTGACAAAATCGGGCTACAGCTGGCTTAAGCATGTTTCAAAAGAGAGGAAAAGGGCTACTTCTGTCTAATGCAGTTTAATCTGGAATACTTAGCCCTGTCTGCAGTCTTGGATGGAGCCTATTTCTCTCCTACCAGACAAATTCTGGGCATATGTCAACAGTTTAGGTGCATTCAATTGTGTGCTGTAGACCTTTGTATATCATCTGTAGTTCAGAAAATGCTTGGCTCTGTTATGGCAGAATTCCTGCCATGCTAATTGCAGCTGATAACTGAACTGCCAGGATGGAAGTGTTATGTAATGCAGCATGAAACAGACCTGTGCAGTTCCCTAGCTACATCATTGGTCTTAATACACTTGGTGCTTTATCCAGACACTTGTATTAACAGGATAGATGAGAGCATGTCACACTTGGTATCAGAGAAGAGGTTGTTTAAAGAATTAAAAACAGTTTAGGTCTGTAACTCAATACTTTGTGTTCCTTGACCAATTGTTCTCATCTCAGTTAAACTTTCAGTAACTTGTAAGTATTAAAATAATAGCTAGGCAACTAGAAAGCTATGTAAGTATCTCCCTGGGAAATTGAAGTGTTTGGGTTTTCATTCTGCTAGCCTCACTTAAATACACTTAAGCCTCCCCCACCTGAAGGAAAACACTCATTTTGAACTGACTGATCTAAGCTATTAGGAATTGAAAGAAACAAATAGTTTCCAAGCAGTTTTAGGAATGGGTAGCAGCAAGGTTAGAAACTCTTTAAGCCCATACATGTGTATTAGGTATTTTGAGTGCATTTTTTTCAACTCTTGTCTTTTTTAAGTCAGCAAAACCTATAGGAAAACTTGTAATTCTCTACAACTACAATCAAATGCTGAAATAAAACCTCATTTTGCTGCCAGCACTTGTAAGCTTGTATCACCTATGTTAGGAAACTAGCCAAAGAGGCAGGTATGATACAAAATGAAAAGCATTACTGAAATGTTGCAGCCTAATGCAGACAACTGGGGATGAGAGTACCAAGTTACTTAGTTACTCTTAGTTACAGCTAATGACATTGTCGCAACTGTAAAATATTACTTTTTTATTCTAGGTAATACAGCCCTGCTTTTGATTTTGTCAATGCAGCATTCCTTTCCTGACCACAGTAAAGTGTACCTGTATCTTCTCCTGGGAGTCCTGGGCCTGGAACTGATTAGCTCACTGACATGCTTAGTGATTTACACAGGTGAGAGAGACAATTTTTGCCTTTTTTGAATGAGACTTACTGTAGCTGCTACTCCACTGTTCTGTTTGCCCTCACAGTAGTTCACTTGGGGTACCCCAAGGCATTTAACTGCAACTACAAATGCAGAATGATTGTGCTTGTAGAAGGAAAAGTAAGGTAAACTCAAAACAAATGGGAAGGTTTTCAGGCTTGATTTCTAAGTGCTGCTAAGTAAAGGTTCCATGTTACCTCAAAGCTGTTGATCCAGTGAACTGGCAATAAAAGTATAATTGCTGCAAAAGTGTTCTGTAAATAGACTTGTCTGTTTAGCATTGTGTTCTTAAATGCATGCAGCACGGGCTCTGAAGCACTAAGAGCTATCTGGCTTAATCATAACTGCTTCTTGGATTTACATGTGGGACTTCTGTAGTTGATAATGTGATTGTGCTTTACTCCCCAGACTTTTCTTCCTTCCCTGATCCCACTCAATTCCTCTTTGTCACTAAAATGGAAGATTCCCTCTACTCAATGTTTAAAAAAATAAAAATTGTGGCTTTTGGAATCTATGCTAATAAGATAACTGCTTCATGAAACTGGGGCATTGCTTTGTACTTTCACTGTTGGCTTGTAAGGTTATCTGCTCTTAGATTTGGTGTGAACTTGCCAAGTGTTGATAAACCTCTTTCCATTAAACTATTGAAGAACTATCTGAAGTTGATTGATAAATGTTTGAACCAGATAGCTTCCTCTAATCCTATCTTAATGCAAGCCATAAACCCAAATAATTTTCAACTCAAATGAAAATGCCTAAGTTGGGAAAGAAAAGCTAAACACTGAAAAGGTACAAGACACTAAAAAATTCATTTTTTTTTTGGTTACTTGAAGAAAACTAGAGATGTTTACTGTGCAGTCCCTATCTAAATTATATGCAGTTCCTGCTCTTGAGTTAGTTTATAATGCTGCTTCCTGATTTACAGGCACAAACAAGGAGATGATGCCTTAGCTAAGTTGCTTTGGTAGCAGTGGTTTCTCTGAGGTATGGTAGGGAGAGCAAAAATAATGGGCAAAATTTATAGCTTGCTCCTGACTTTTGATCAAATAGGATGATGGAGAGTGGAAATACCTCTTTCAGGACTGCATGAAGCTGAAGTAAAAGCCATTTCTGTGATGGTCAGTGTTTGTCTTATTCTGATTTTTGTGATTTCATAATTGGTAATCTAGGAGTAATTTTCTTTTGGAGAAGGAGACTTTGCTGTCTTCTTAGTAATGATGCACAAAGAAGTACTGATGAGTAGCTTGGCTGTCTATGGGGGGAAAAAATCTATTAACTCCTGCAACAGTAATTGAAATCAAAATGCAACAAGAAATAAGGTCTGTGCTCTAAACTGCATCCTTTCTCTTATAACTGTGCAGAGGTCTAAATGCTGTAGGCTTGTCAGGCTTTTCTCTGAATGGACCAGCATGGCTGAAGTAAACTGTCCTCTAGAGGAGTAAAGGCTATGATGAGGGCAGTCCTAGAGTCTGCAAGCATGGCAGTCCTAGAAAACTATTCCAAGAACGCTGGAGATCATCTCTTCTTTGCATAAGCATACTTACTTTCCTGTGAAACTCAGGAAATAAGAGATAAACTGCAAAACTTTAATAGAACCTCAGGAATTCCAATGAAATGCTTTTTGCTTTTTTGTTTTGGTTTGGTTTTTTGGGGTTTTTTTTCCCCACCCTTGAGGGCCTTCTGCTGGCAGGAAAGGATAGGTTAAGGTTTGAGCCTTGAATTCCTTAAGAGCTCTCTGTCTTTCTGGTTACTTGTCACCAAAAGGGTCTTGTTTCCTAGCTTGTACTGTGCCAGTTCCTGTGACCATCAGATTCATTAACCAGCTTATACTAGGAAGTGGTGCAATGTAATGCTTTGTTTTCCAGCTTGAGGCTTGAAGGGTCTAATGAGTCCTGGAGTTAAGGGGAAGAAAGGGTAGAGCTGCATTAAGAGGAAGGAGTAAGGCAGTTCCTTTTGAAAACAGCTGCCTTACTCCTCATCAGCCTCAAAACAACAGTGTGAAACTTCGTTCTCTAAATTTTGTTGTGCAAAACTAGTGTGAGCTTTTACCCTTGATATGAGGCCTTCCAATCATGTTACGCTGCCTTTTCCAGTAAGTAGTGTAACTTTGTTTTCCATCCATTGCTTACCATACTGAGGTAAGCTCAGAAACTGCATTTGTGTGTCTTCTGTGCAGTGGTAGTTGTCTTAATTTTTAAGCATCAAGCTAAAGCTATACTGAAGAAAACAATTATTTGGCCAGTTTTGAAAGTAGCTGGAGAATTTGTAGTGGTGACATAGATACTTTTTTTTTTTCTCTGAGCTGAGTATGTGACTGGATGGAAAAGTATGAAGCTTCTTTAGTAGGATAGTTTTCAGGGCAGTCCTCTGCCCAGGGTTGGAGTGCCCCTATCAAAGGCAAACACATAGATACCACTGTTAAGATAGTATCAGCTAATGTTGCTGAACAACAATGGGCAGAGTAAGGTCACTTTACACTAAGAATTCTTTCTTGTGTTGTTAGTATGTTACTTCTCAGTTTTGGAGGGAAGGTAGCCCCAGTTCATAGACTGATTTTTTTTTTTTTCCACAGTGGAATTATTAGTTAACTAACAGAATGACGCGTAAATTCTTACCTGTAGAAAGTTAATGTATCTTATGAATTGTATGCTGCCTAATGTCCTGTGAAGTACTACTGCCTTTTAAAAAAATATTTCCATTCAGCAGAGTGTGTGTATATATAGCTGTAGGATGCAGAGGCAGGGATTCAGAAATATACAGGGAGTTGCTGTGATTGACTTATAACAGCCTTGACATACATAAATTGTTCAAGTGAGGTAAATGTGCATGGAATGAAGTATGATACAGACGGCTCTAAATGTCAGCTTACTATTCTAAGTTTGCTATTGATAGGACAGGGAGTCAAGCTTTAAAAGGTTTACTAAATATATGTATTTAATGACTTTCTTACATACTTCTAATATCACTTGAATAAAAGGCTAACATTCCCACAAACAACTCATGTTGGGAATTCCACATCCATTCCTTCATGGCTTTATTTGTAGAGGAATACTATCATAGAAATAACTAACCTTTGAGCCTAACTTGTAGTTAACCTCTGGAGGGTCTTAGCATTGTTTTAGCAGGGTGGCCTGTAGTAAACCCTATCATATTATTGACTTGTAAGGACAGTTGTACTCTGCTGCAGTAGTGTGGATTTCTCATGGATCTGGACTCTAATGTTTTTAGTGACATTAGATGTATTACTTCACAAGCAACCTGAACTGTGGAGTCCTGAAATACATACTCCAGATCTCTCAGTACATTCTCTGAATCAGGATCTAATGTTGAATAGTTTCAAATGGTTTCAGCTTCCTTCCAGAAATAATGCAAAAGATATCTACAGCTTCTCTTACCCCCACCCATTCACATTCCACATCTATTTAAATTGAGTCTTAAACTTCATCTGGTTCTGATAGCCAATACTGCGAGGTTCACAGTGTGAAGCTGATCTGAGCCACTCTGGCTTTCTATAGCAAATCTGCCCTAGTTTTAGTGCAGGTAGACAAGCTGTGTTTCACTGGAGGCAGTCTGGTTAAAATAGTATTTATCAAAGAGTTTAACTCAAATTCTGACCTAGATATTAGTATCCATGGCAGGTTGCTTAATTTATGGCCTGAATTTGGGGATTCAAATCTCAGAAGCCTCTTAAAGGCAACTGAGGTTTTAGTCTCATAGGTGATAGATTAAACTTTGCAGTACACACAAGCTTCCCCATTTAAGCACCAGGACTAAGAAGAGAAAAAACACCCAACCAACCAAACAAAAAACAAACAAAAAAAAAACCAAAAACAAAAACCAAAATACCCCAACTAAACACCCCCAGCCCTTCAAGCAAAAAAAAAAAAAAACCCAAAAAAAAAACCAACCCAAAAAAACCCCTACCCCTAACTTGTATTCAAAGCCATTCCAGAAATTAGCAGGTAGAGATTCTGCTTTTTTTTTTTTCCTTCCTTCCTCCCTACTCCCTTGATTCCCTTCTTGTCTTTCTATCTCCTATCCTAAGGCAATCTTATAACTATCTCCTTTGGATTTTTTTTTTTTGTGTTTAGAAATATGGAGCCTGGTGGTAAAGCTTTTCTTGTTTGGGGTTTTTGGTTTTTTTTTTTTGTTGTTGTTGCTTTCCAACTAATTTATGAAACTTTATTGCAGTGAAGATAAGCAACTTCAATCATGCCAAGCCAAGACCCGACATAATTGAAGAAGAAAAGATGTACTCCTACCCTAGTCACATTACCTCAGAAATTGGATTCAGGTAAGATTTTCTACGTTAATCTTGTGCTGTGTTCAGCCACAGCATATAGGTAATGCTGGTTACCGTAATTGCATTACTTTCTGTAGTCTTGTAAGTCTTAAATATGGCAACGAAAGCAGAGGTGGGAGTAATAGTTCTGAAGGAAACTATACGCTTAGGACTGCTATTTTATGTGCATAAATGAAAAGCAGCACAAACTGTACTTTCTACATAGTAATTGCAGTTTATGATACAGAAATCCTCAGACAAGAGGGCAAAAGTTACTCTACCATTTAATAGGAATAATTGTGCTTAATCTGGTTAGTTGACTTTATATGAAAGTTTGAGGAAAGTTACTGGTGTCCTGTACTGTTACTTGTGTAACATTTGTGTTACATCACAAGTACGCCTACAGAAGCCTAGCTTCTTAAACCAGTCCTTTTAGGGATGGGAACATATTATGGGCAGTTGATACAAGAAGGAAGCTTTGCAGCTTTGTTCTGTGTCAGCAGTTGGACATCACATTCTAGCAAGGAATTTGGAATATATTTCCAGTTTGGGAAGGAACTTTTAAGGTGGGTAAGGTAGGAAGAGGTAAGGAAATAAGGTGAGACAAACTATCCAACAGGACACTCTCAAACACTTGAGACTGATTGCTTGTTGGGCCTTTGTACCTTCTCACTGCTTGAACATCTTCCAGTTACTGACATGAGTCTAATGCGACTTAAAAAAAAAATAAAAATGAATATGGATTTCCATATAGGAATTTACTCTAGGAATTTTTTCATCCATCATGACTTGCTTTTTGCTGCCTGGGTAAAAAGTGGAAGTGCAGTGATGACTAATACTTGGCACTTCCTCTGGTGTGACAAATGCAACACACACATGCTTTTATGGAACTTGGAAGTAGATGTCCAGGATACAGGAAGGATTTACAGTTGTCTTGATTTTTTTGATACAATGTCTGACTTCCATCTTGATATAAGGTGAATGCATGGTGGACCTCATTCCTTTCTCATTCAGCTTTTCCCCTGAGAAATTTGTGAATGCCCAGGGAATGAGTCTGCAACAATGATCAACTGAGGAAAGACTGATTATTTTTGATTAAAGAGTGCAAACTTCCTGTAAGAACTGATTGCAAAACAGTTACTTTAATTCAGCTCTATACAACTCTGCCTCTCTATCCCTTGAGAGTTAAGGTCTATTGAAAAGTGAATCCTGTCAGCCCTTCAGTTGACCCTGGTTATGGAATGGGTTTTTTTTTTATATTGTGTCCTCTACAACCTATGCTGCTGACCAGGACCTCTTCTGGTGCTTTAAGTTGTTAGTGCAGATTACTGGGTACTGTTGCAAGGCTTTTGTCTAGAAAACATGTTTTCTTCAATTTTTCCAGTTTAACTCTAAGTAGGTTTTTAATTGGACCTAAGCTGTTTTCTGCTCCAGTTGTCCTCCTCAGCATTTTCTAAGAACTGATGCTCTTAGAGTATTCTGAAAGATACCACTGTATGTAGTAGTATATCATGTATGCTGCTGCAGGTTAGTCAAGGAAGCTATCTTGTGCAGTTTATGATCCCTGCTGCTGAATAAAAATACTGTGCCTGCTTAAAATAAACTTACTGATGTTTGTGTAAAAGGTGCCATGGGTTTCTCTGTCAGTACAATTCTAGCATGTTTTACCCAATAACTTTAAGTTTGTTAAACAGTAAGAACACTCATACTAGTTAAGCTTTTCTGTAGCTGTCTACCTGGAAATACATAACTTTATTGTGTATTTATGGCATGAAGCTTAGCTAAACTTTTTCTCTTTCTGCCTTCTCATGCAAAATGAAAGTTAAATGTAAAGATGTAGATTTCCCTCCTCCCTCAAAAGTTGGTAGAGATCAACAAAAGTAAAACTGAAAAAAGTAACTTCTTTTAAGTATTAATTAGCTGACATTTCATATGTTAGAAAGTTGCTATTATTGAAATCCATATTTTTATTTCAAGGGAAGATTCAAGTTTAGAAGAGATAGTTGAAAAGCAAGGAGATGTAATAGAATATCTTCAGCGACACAACGCACTGCTCAGCAAGAGACTATTGGCACTAACATCTCAGCAAATTAAAACTTAACAGAATTTGCTGCTGGAGCTCTAGAGGGAACATGAGGTAATGTAATATCCAGACAGACTTGTACAGATGACTCTGCTTCAATCATATTTCACATTTTGAAATAGAAATGGAAAGATGAGCTTTGCATACAGTATAGACCTGTTACAACTGGACACTGGCTCTCTTCAAATCATCAGTGCTGAGAAAAAGTTCTGGATCGTCATGGAATTTTTAATTCCCAACAGGTTAAAGTTGGACCTGAAGTAAGGGTTTAATGTTGTTCAATTGTTGCTATTATTTTGTACTGCTGTAACCTGTAAGCTTCAAACTACCAAGTATTTTTATATTTCTAGAACACAGATTTGTTATTGAGAAAAATCTGATGTTGCAAAGGATGTCTTTTCAGTTTCTAGTGCTGAACCTGAGGCTGGATATGTTCTGTCACAGTCTCATTACTTCTAGTGTTAGAGGTGGTGTAGTTCAGTAATCTTACACAAGGTAGATACTTTCTTTCTAGATCAGTCTCCTTTTTTCTTTTTGTCAAGCAGAGGAATGAAACTGTTGCTTGTGCCAGTGGGGAAATTTGACATCCAATTTGGGAGTTAAAAAATAGTGGTACGTGTCCTAGAATAGCAGATTTCACAAGTGTGTGGTACAAAATAATGCCATGATAAGCAATATGAGCAGTTGTTCAGAATTCTGACTTGAAAACCTGTAAGAGGGATCTTCAGGGATGATGACTTTCCCAACACCAGGAGTCTGTGTTCAGCTAATGATCAACAAGATTCCTACCAACTGAACTAACTTAATACAAAAATACTTGAGTAAGATGTTTTGATGTTGTAACTAACTCATGTTGAATGTATTTAAAGTTCCTGTTAAAGATGCATCAGGTACATCTTTGCTCTTTCTTCTGACTCTTCAAAAAAAATATCAGCATCTTGATTTTTAAGCTAAATGTATGTGGGGAGGTGAAAAGCAGCAGAAGGCAGGTCTTTCAGAAGTTGAAGAAACATGAATTTTTGGTTCTATTCATGGGCTTACTGTGAATGCAGGTGAAAGAACAGTTCTGTTCTGGGTATTACTTTTGTCTACCACTGTAGACCAAGAACTATTTTAGAAGCCAATGCCTCTGTGGGGACAGGGTAATTACTAATCAAAACTGAGAGGGCATCTTTCATGAGTGGACTTGTGCTTGAAAATAAGAAAAACAAATGAAAATGAATCCATCTTATGGTGTCCTAGAGCACAGCTTTAGAAATAACCAAACATGGGGATCATCTTGTTTAAAGGAACACAATAAATATTGGAGGGTTTGCTGCTATCCAGCACTAGACTGTTCTCCTTAACTGATTTTCTTAGAAAATGCAGCCAAGATTTTATAGTGTATCTGTAAGGAATACAAATGTGTTTTGTTTTTAGAACTCAAGTTTTGATGTGATTGTATGTATCACTTTGTATGATTTCTATGAAAAGCAGTAAAATGTGACTGTGAAGCTCACGCACAATAAATGCAACTATGGAAGAATGGATCCTGTCATTTCTAAGCTCATGTACAGCTGTTGAAGACTTCCACACTGTGCAGATTTTGTTATGCTGAAGTTCTAGCAGCACAATTTTGGTGCTTAAACTAGCCAAAACCTGTTATGACAAGGCTAGCTGAGCACTTGTTCTGGAGCTTTAGGTTTAGGTTTCTTTTCTTTTTCCTGAGTATTGTTTTGCCATCACACTGTAGGCTTTCTCTGCTACTCTCCTTTATCTCAGAGAAATTCCTCTCTTTTTCATAGAGGAATAGGCTTCATAGTGTAGCAGAACAACTTCACTATACTTTGAGGGCATTGCTCATACTGTCCTACTTCATGACTTCTTGAGGGGAAACTTGGATTAAGCAGCAGTGCTGCTTTCTATGGAACATGCCCACTTAAAAGTAGAGTGCAGGTTGCTGTTATGTGAACATCCACATTTGTTGCCCTTTGTAGTTCATAGCTTTTAAGTACACAAATTGTCAACAACTTGTAACAGCCAACCCCCATTTTGATATCTGTTATTACACTCTCTGTGTGTCTTGTTTTGTTAGTATCTCTAAAAAAGTAAAGGGGGCTTTCCCATCTGTGTAGGACACTCTCCTACTCACCCTGACCTCTTTCTACCAGCTAGCCATGGTAGGGCTATAAAGAGTTGAGTAAGGGCTACCAGAGCATGGCAAGGAGAGCCCATACAGGGAAGTGTGTGTCAGGCCCTTGCTCTGCCATCTTTGCACCAGATGGTGCAACAACAGCCCCTGCTCCACTCTGGGGGCAGGTAACCACCAGCAGCTCCCTGCCTGGGCACAAGGTACATGGCCATGCTACTTGCTTTGTATGATGTCAAAGCAAAGCAGTGTGGTGTGGCATGCTGGCTGTTGTAGACTTGCTCAGTGGTGAACACCGACCTCTTTCTGCCAGTGTGACCTGGCCTGTGGCTGAGTTTATCAGTCTGCAGGTGGGGAGTGGTGGCAAAACTGATAAGGGAGACTCAATGTGCATGTTGATGCTCAAAATGCGACATATAAGGGACAAATATCTGCTGTTTTGTAAGCAAGAGAAGGCTTAGTTGCAGCCTTGCTGCATCTGATATACCGCAGCTCTGAAACTGGATGCAGAGTCCTAATTTTTCAGGTTATGTTGCATCTTGCTCACTGGAAACTTCTCTGCTGGTACAAGCTTAGGTGCTGAGTGTAGCAGGGGCCAGTGCTGTCTGACCAGCTCCAAAGCAACCCATGGCCCACCATCAGTGTTGCATCTGGGGTTACTGTCTGCACCATCAGTACCTGATCACAGATTGGATCTTACTGTCTGAAGTAAAATCCAGTGTGCTGCATGCTCAGAAAGCAGTAAAGTATTAGGTTCAAATTTCGGGTAGGAGAAGGGGTGGGAGAGGGAAGTATCACCTTGTGAACTCTGCGTGTTCTGCTGCAAATCAGTGTTTTGCTAACTACCAATGCAGCCTCTCAGGCATGACACACCTGCATGTATGAGAATATAGGTGAAGTTAAACAGCTGAAGAAGTTGGTGATGCTCTTTATGTAACTATAGCTGCTGAAATGCTGTAAATATTTGCAGGTCTGTGGTCTTAATGAGGCAATCCACTAGACCATACCATGGCAGAAAACATAATGAAGGAATGTTTCCCAATATATGTTGCAGCTGTATCTTAAAATATAAAAATTTATTCCTTTGGGGGAGTAGGGGGGGTGTTATTATTATTCAATTTGTACCCTTCAATAGCTTTTAATTCCTGTAGAAAAAAAAATGTAGATGTTTTTCAGGTTAGAGAAATGAGTATCATACCACCTAAGAAACAAGACTCGGGGTTGCCCCCTAAATGTTCACATTAGTTTTTTTTTTAATTTATTTCTAGATGAAATGCTAAAATAAAAGAAAAAGTTGTTATAATATTTTGTGAATGCTTATGATCTGTAAGGGGGGGAAAAGTCAGTATTTGCGGGGTTTTATTCTGAATAACTCATAGGGGAAATTCTATATAAACACTTCAGTGTTTCACCTCAAAGGAAATCGTTGATTGTAAAAGACTTTAATAGGATTTTCATGCTTTAAGGTTCTGCAACAATACGCAGTTAAGCGGGCTTGCCCCACTGAAGGTCATTCTTAATCTAAAAAGGAAAGTTGTTTCAAGGACTAAAGGTACTTGGCAGACAACAGTCTAACCTTGAGTTAACTCCAGATGCATGAAAAAGCATCCTTAGCTGTTGGATTGAGTTGGGCTAAAAGGTATTATTGCTAACTGAAGGTACAGGTTGTGCGGCTGGGGTGTTTCCCACTTTGCACAAATATTCTGCAGCTGACCACCAGCAAGAAAGATAGAGGTCATCACAGTAATAAGAGATCAATATGCTAATTGTGCTGTCTGATTGTAGTCAAACATTTGAAACTTATTTACCACACTAATGCTTCTGAGTGATGTTGATATACATCTTATGTAACCCTTAGCAAAACTTGGCTTTGTGTGTGCGGACACCAAGATATTTATAGCATACATATGTGGCGTAAGGGAAATATTTCCAGTCTTTATTCTTCTATAATTTCCTTTTTTTCTATACTGGAAAGGGAAGAGGTGAATTGTTTATTATCCTTTGGGAACGCACTAATCTGCTCTTTCTCACCACAGCCTTACATTTGCTTCTCTTTCCTGTTGACCTGCTGTTACATCATTTTGTATTTCACTCTAAACCAGCTAATATAATTTAAAAAAGACTCGATGAAACTGACTTTCAAATAAATTTACACACACAATTAAAAACTATCTATAAAATAGAGTACTTCTAATTTTCGGAAACTCACATTTTGCCTTTTGGAGTTCAAGGTCTGAATCTACCAGAATCAAGTCTTGATTGTTTTGATTGCACCCATATAAGCATCAATTCTGATTTTCAATATAGTGCAATTTGTATTTGTACAAACATTCTTTTAAATGTACACTCGCACACGAAGAGTTCAGTCCATTTAGCTGTTGTAGCACTGTGTCCATGTGCTTCATATTTATGTAACTAATCATACTGTTATCATGGAAAATTGCTTTTACCAGATGAATTAAATGAAAAGGGCTAGTTTGGCAACAAAGCCAAAAGCAAGTCCAGCTCAGCTGAAAACAAGGTTCTTTTAACATAAGTGGGAGCAGGACTTCAATACCAGTGTTGTGGTGTGCTGTAGTGGCAACTTAGCACTTACTTACAGTGTCCAACAACCAAACTACTGCATATTTTAGCTTCTGCTACCCTTCAGACTACTATAGAGTTTTATTTCTTTCTCCTGGAATTTGTAAGAACATCCAGATTTCAAGATTTAACATAGAGATAATTCAAAATCTTGCTTATTCAAGGCATGAAGACAAAAAGTCTTCAGTTCTGGGTTCTGCTGTGATACTGTGGGCTCATGATGATGTATTACAGCTTGCTGTGATTACACCAACCAGTAGTTTTAAACCAAGTTCTTTCTATATCGTTTTTATCAGAATTTATTTTTAATAAGATAAAAAACTCAGGAAAAAGTTTCCATAAAAACTACTGTTTATTGGTGTCAGAAATAGAGTAAGTAAAATGCTTACACACCAATTCCACGTGAATCTACAGGGAAACTAGACAAATCCTACATTCTTCTCTTGCTTCATTGACTTTGACAGCCAAAGAATATAAATTTTGAAAAGTATAAAAAGTTTATTTAAGGTAGGATTTTATTTGAAGTGCATACCATCTTTTACAAAATATACAATCAGCCAGCTCATTGATAAACTTATCTATCAAAAATCACAATCAATGTCTTTTTCAAAGATTCTATGGTATCAGCATGTCTAAAAAGAACGGACACTTAAAATAATTTTGTAGACTGACAATGGGCTTCCAAGGGCGCTTTGGTACTTGTTTTGTTTTTACATTTGTAAAGCAATGTGCATATATAGCTCTTTACTAAGATACATTATGCTTTTTGTATGATTTTATCAAAGTTAACTGAATTATGGTTATTTAAAATATCCAATGCCACATTAAATCCATATACCCATTTATAACTGTTAAAATAGTTACTCTTTGCCTTTCTTGCTTTCTCATACTCTTTACCTGTACTTCTAAACAGAGATAGCTATGGATACATATGAAAAGCCAAGTTAAATGATAAAAAAAAAAAATAAAATTATTGGTAGTTGCCTCTGATTTTTGAAAACTGCTTTGTTGTTTGGGGTTTTTTGGTTTTGTTTTTTTTCCCTCAAAAATCCAAAGGTTTAACTGCAGGGCTGTTGGTGTAGATAAGTTTGACCTTCTTTTAATGATTTTCTAGAACTCCGGAATAAGGTGTGATGTTCGGAGATTTTTTTGGGGGGGGGGGTTTGGTTTTGGTTTTGTTTTTTTTGTCTCTATACAGAGACATTTGAAACTTCTGTTAAGCTCTGCCAGCGTGAATCTGATTCAGGTGTCAAGTTCTTAGAGATGAGGGGTTAGATACAGGCACTGATCAGAAAGTTTCAGCTGTCCACTTTTCTTGATTGCTGTTGTTATTAGAAACCATGTTGCAAGACAAAAATCTGATACTGGATTTAAACCATGGCACTGCTGATCTTCACTCATCTTTATACAACTTATAAAAAATGTGGACATTGCAACGCTAGTGTTATGACTTAAATATCTGGGTATGACTTATTTCAGATTTGGTTTAGTTCAGCTAATGAAAGGGCTACCATGTTTTCCTTTATAGGCACGTTTGGAATTTCTGGTGATATAAAAACATGCAAAATATATATTTTTGAAAACAAACCATAAAATAAAAGCTCAATGTATTTTTGACCTCCAGTACTGAAAAGAACAGCCTGTTTTCTGTTTGAAGTTCTCATTCATTGTAGTGCTGTGTTCCAGATATCCCATTCATTTAAATTACAGGAATAGAGTACTACGCAACACTGGGGTTCACCAAACAAAGGTTTCTTTTCAATGGTCTATTTTTATGCTCTATTTATAATGCTGTAGTGGGTATTTTAGGTAAACTACTATTAAGCAAATAGTTCTATAGTTCTGAATTTTCAAGTATGCTTCAGCTGTCTGGTTTGGCAGCCCAGTTTAAGAAAACAAATGATAGGCTTTGCAGTAACAGCTCATTAGACAGGAAGATGGGCTTGACCTTAAAGCCTGAGTTCAGGGATACAAGTTATCAAAGTTTTGCATGACCCTTGGCTAATCTCTTATCTCCCTGTGCTTCAATTCTCTATCTATAGAGTGAGGGATAATACTTTCTTCACTTTCTTACATTGTAAACTCCTGCTGTGCTTACTATACATGAAGCCAGAAGGACCAGTAGTGTAGTGATGACTTTGGTACTATAGCAGTAATACATTCTACATTATTGTTAAGGCAATTCCATAAAGATGTAATGTTAGCTGTAAAAATATAGCTGTATATATTATTAATATATAAAGTATAAACAAAAAAACCCAGACTTTCTCAATTCTGTGCTGGAGTCTGATGTTTCACCTTAAATGCTGCCCTATACACAGCCTGAATTAAGTAGTCAACAGAACATCCAGTTTCAGCCTGAACAGTATAGACCATTAAGAGTCACTTTGTACAGATCCTTCTTAAGGCTACTGAAAATCTGTCTCAGGTATCTGATGTTTGATTTGGTCTTCAGCTTTCAGTAGTCCTTATGAGAGCCAAGGAATTCGTATGGAATGTTTCAGCCAGGTAAGTTTCATGTACATCCTCCCATCACCACCCTCCATTTCTACCCCCCCCACTTTCTAAGGTGTGAGCAAGGGCCTTCCAGGTCTTGCAGAATGTGGCAGACAGGATTGCTGAAGACAGGACTGCAGTGGCTCTCTCAGGTCAGCTGTTGTTGATCTGGACTGCTGACTAACTTCTCCATCGATTTAATTGTTGCTCCTTTAAAACACTGAAAGCCCATTATGCAATTGCTGGGGAAAAAATAAAAGGAAATAAAGTGAGATATTTAGTAGTCTAATGTCTCATGCAAAACAGAAAATGGTATTTGTGAAATACAGATGAAATTTGGGGTAATGTTTATTATTTGGGAATTTCAGCTGAAAAGGTTAAGAGAAAAGAAAAAAAAAACCTGAAAGCAAGAAGGCCTCTAACGTATGACTGTTTTCCATTTCTTTTTTTTTTGTCCCATGTTTTGCATATGTAACTTATGAAAAATCAGGTTCAGTTCTCTCATTATTTCAAATGTTGTGAGAAAAAGAGCTATGCTCATCCCAGTTCCCAACCACCTGTTGAAATTCAGGCTTAAGGGCCCATCCTGTTTGCATCTGCAAATAGCTTTATCCATATGTAGAACTCCATTGAGATCAATAAGATTACTCATGTGATTCAAGTTACCCAGGCATGTAAATATTTGCTGAATTAGGACTAAAACTGGAAGGGAATGTAAACGTAGGTGGTAAATCTTACTTAAGATAAAGGAGCTGAGCACCCACAATGATGACTGGAGTTAAGAGAGTTAGTTCAGGTGCCTGTCACCCCTTACTCCCCAGTCAAGCTTTATGGATTTCCAAACAGCTTTCTAAAGCAGAATTATCTTTAACTACATGTCCACAACATGCATTATGAACTAGTAAGTACACTGTTTTGCCTTGCCATTGACTTTCCTTACAAGAATTTGGCTCCCTGTGGAAAAGGAGATAGCACTGAAAATATCTTTTGTCTTGACACACTATGGGGAAAAAAAAATCAAGTATAAGTGCACATGTCCTGTACAGCTATTGCAGTCACAGGCGAAATGCATTATGTGCAGTTGCAAAACACACTAGAGAAAATGTAGATGCTTTCTTCAGCTAGTCTCCACATTACGGATGCTGAACTGGAGAAATGGGGGTTAAATTTGCTTTTCTTAGGAACTGAAGCAATCCATTCAGAATCAATTCAAGAAGTCTCTGGGCCTAAATTCCACTGTCCCTGTCATTCAGTCTATGCATGCTGAATAAATTGATCTGATTGCTTATCTTTTTAGGTTTATGCTTAAACTGATGAGGGAATCTCATTTAATCTCTCTTTCTGAACTGACTGCAGTGAGGAGACATGCCATTCAGCAGTAAAGCATCCTTGTCATGTCCCTCTTTCTACTTGCAGCTCCATTCTGCCGCTCACTATGCAGCCCATCTGAGATTAAATTTAAGATATGGTAATCTTTTTTCAGCCTCACAAACTTGCCAGTTTACCACCCCGTATGCATATTCTATGTGTTTAATAGGCCAGCACTATGGGGTGGAATGGTACCTCTTTGAATGGCTGTTTTGGGAGTGGTGTGGGCTCTTTTCACCAAGGCAGTTTATGCATTGACAAGATTCTTGGTGTAGGGTTGTTAAAAGCTTGACTTCAGTCTCGTTTTCACTATTAACTGCTTCATAAATCAAAACATCTGGGTCCACAGAGAGCAGGTTCTGCCATTGTGTATTTACGATGCTGTTGTGCCTGGGGCTACAACATTATTTTAATACATAATGAGTTTAGAAGATGCAAAACTACCAACTGCATGTTTTATTCATTCTCAAATTGCAAGAGCGCCTAGGTTTCCTTTTGATGCCTGCTCTATTTACATATGCTACCTGTGTTCTTCTGCAGCCACTTAGTATTTGAATGTATATGCCCTCATCAGCTATAAAGCATTAATGTTTTGCACTTGTATAGCCTTTCATCTAAGGAGCTCAAAGTCTTGCTGACAATGAAGAAGAATTACAGTCCCCTTTGAAGTGGGTAAATGCTACTACCTTCATGTTACTGATGGGCAGAGTGAGGTGACTTCACCCTGCATCCAACATAAGAGCCGGAGCATCTTCTTCAGCTACTGCTTTGTGCAGACTTTACGCTCACCACCAGCTTTGCTGGCTTATCTTAAGCGCTTGTAGGGTAGTAATTCGTTCTATTTAGCAGAACCAGCTGTTTTGTACCAGAAAGGGAAGGCCTTAGCGCGGTGAGAGGTGGCCGGGGAGGGGAATAACGGGGCTCTGAGGGGAGCGACAGCCCCGCGCTCCACCGTGCGCCTGTCCGAAGCCCTGTGCTCAAAGCAAACGGAGGCCGGATGAAATCCCTGCCCTAGTTCGGCTTGCTTTGTCAAGTGCCTCTTAAAGCGTTCCGAAGTGCAGGTGTGAATTAGGACACATGCTCGTTGCTGGGAGAGGAACGCCTGGGAGGACGCGATGCCCCGACACGCGTGTGTTACCTGGGCCAGGCTCCGGCAGGACTCAGGGGAAGGGCACCCTGGAGTGGAGCGGCACGCAGCGCCGGTGGGAGCAGCCGTGCCGGTGGAGCTTCCTGCGCAGGGCCAGGTTGGCTGCGGAGAGAGGCAGGGAGGGGAGGAAGAAAAGCAGAGCGTGAGGGGGGAGAGGGGGGAGGCCAGTAACCTGCCCCGGTGGTCGCGGTATGGGGGCAGCAGCCTTACCCTTGTGGAAACAGTGCCCACTCCTGCCAACACTGTTTCGCAGCAGCAGGTTTGCAACAGTTGCCTGCCTTGAGTCCCTGTTTATCCCAGCCCACCCCAAAGTTTCCAGACTCAGATATACGTACTCGGATACATCTCTCCATCGCCTCACTGTGAGTAGAGAAATGCCGGGCACAGACCGAGACAGCAAAAAAACGCGTGGCAGCGGAAGCCAGGCGGATAGAAACTGGCCCCTGAGGGCAGGAACCGCGTGTTGGATGCGGTTAGAAACACGCCGGCGGTGCCCACGGCAGGCATGAACGCTACTACGCCCTTCTCCCCCAGCCCATGCGGCTCCGCTGGTGCCCCTTACCTGTCCTCTGTCCGTCGGCAGGCAGGAGGCTCGCCAGGAGGAAAAACACGACACACAGGAGCAGCCGGAGTCTCATGCCTGCGGAGACGCGCTCGGAGGCTCTGTGTGTCTCTGTGCGTGTATGTGTACAGGCGGAGAAACGTGAGCGGCAGAGGAGCAGCCCTTTCCTCGGCTGACCACACAGGCTGTGGTGGGTTAGGAGCCGCGCGGCAGCAGCTCTTACAGCGACGTTAATGGTCGGGCAAGAGCAAGGCTTCTGCGCTGCCCTTCTTCCTTTCCTCTCTTTTCTTTGTCACTCCCCCTTATTTTCCATAAGCAAACAGCCAGGAATGAACAGTCCGTGTAAACAGTAGCTGCTGTCAATGCACTGGGGGCACGGAGCCTCCTGAACAATGCACTGACTCCGCTTTAAATTCCACCCAAGCAAGGAGAATAAACCCCAAAACAATATGTAAAACAAGCCCCGATGTTCCCTCCCCCATTTGCAACTGTTTAAACTCTGCATTGCCCATATTGGTCCCACATGCAGAAAGCAACGGCAGCGGCAGGAAGTCCCCGTGTGCCCCCCCTCGGTGTCCCCCGGCGGGGCTGGCAGGCCCCCAGGCTCGGCAGTCCCCGCAGCCCGAAGGCTCTCTGTGTTCTCTAAACTAGCTGCGAAGCGGTGGCTATTCAAAGTGAAACTGTTAGCAGTTAAGGCTAATGGGTGCCTTTGTACCGTCAAGCATTTTTGAAGGATCAGAATATTCTAGAATTAATTCGCGAGCTTGTTTTCTTTTTCTTTTTCTCTTTACCAAGTCAGGTGAAATACAAGTATTACGCGATCTGTCACGCCAGTGCCACTCCGGGGAGAGCAGTTTTGGAGGGGACATTACGTTTTCGCATCTCACCTATACTTTGCGTTATATTAGTACCAGCTCACGATGAGACCTGGCTTTAACAAACCGAGCTGAAAACAGCTGGCGGGCTAACAGTGCAGATGTGCAAGACTGAAGAGGAGACAGACAAGCCCCGCGGAATGTGTTAGCAGAAGGAATGGGTTTGAAATCCAGCAAGTTACCGGCATCAGCTAAAAATAGATTGGTCCGTTTCTTATTTTCAACCTGCTGATTTATTGGGATGGAATAGCACCTAGTGGTTTGGGAAGTGAAATCTGTCCCTTTCTGGGGAAAAAAAAATTAAAATATGTAGGAAAGAGGTCATTTCTACATAGATCAAATACTACTATTATTAATAGAAAAATATAATTGAAAGTCGTCTAAAGTTCGTTGCCAAATTCCTTAAAAAGGAGAATATATGTGACTTTTAAAATTCAATAGCCTTTGTGTTATTTTTTTTGTCCTGTTGTGGGTTTTCCCATTTTCTTTAAAATCTTATATAAGCCAATAGTCATGCTAGTCTCTCCTCATAGAGTTATATGTCATTACTGGGTTACTTGGTTATTCTAGGTAAAGTATGCCTGTATGAATTGAGAAAACATGCATCTTGAATGCATGGTGTGGAAATCGTTATTAAACAAAAACTACAAGAAATCTGTGATGCTCATTTTACAGTGACTTGGATTTCACTAGTAAAAAACCCCAGATTTTGCAAACTTTAAAATGATGTCAAGACTGCTGAGGACAATGTCTCAGGCAAAACAGTGTCAAAGGACTTACTCCGCTGGTTGATCATATTGGTCTGTCATAAGAAGCACACACTTCCTGGTGTTCATCTTTACCACATGGTGATCATTGTGTTTTCTCCGTGTGATCTCTGGCCTTTGGACTAGACTTTAGTTTAATATTGATGCTACTAGCACAGCTGAAATCAGGGTCTCAATGTGCCAGTAACAGAATTATCCCAAAGAGGGTATCATTTCAAATAGAAAAGTGATGAAGAGAAATGTTGTGACCAGGTCCCACAGTGAGTTTGTGACAGAATCAGGGTTATGTTCTCAATATCCTAAATCTTGCTCCAGTTCCACTGGGACACCTTTAGGGACCTGTTTGGTGTTGATCATGGATAAGAATGTGCTAGTGACCTTGTTCGTATAGCCCTGAAAATGATGTTGACTTCCTTTCAGCAGTGAGCTATATTTGAATTCAGGCTTTAAGGTAAACCCTAGTATAGACTTCAAAGTGATAGGGACTCTGTAAATAGCTAAAAGGGCAGAAAGACTGTTACTAGTCCCTGAGGCTATCTAGGCCTCTTTTGCATTGTATGCAGTGAAGTTTACAGACATTCTGAGGAGACATTAAATTCTAAGGGAATTGAGCAAGATGCAGTACTTAAGTGTATTTTTTTTTTTACTTTAGCTTCCTATGAGCTCTTCATTCCATAGTTACTCTGTGCAGAAGTTTGCAAAGTTTGGGGTTTTTCACTAGTGAAATCCAAGTCACTGTAAAATGAGCATCACAGATTTCTTGTAGTTTTCATGTATGCTACAGTAATGAGCTCATGCTTACTCACTGCAGAAATCTCTGAAATGTTTTACAGTCCTGCTGAAGCACATTCAGAATTTGAAGTTTGTCAGCAAGCAGCTTTCCTTCAGGTACTTGCTTTCATGTGGCATACCACATACTTGAAATTAGGCAAAGAACAGCTAGGCAGATTGTAGTGATGTAATGGTTCTGCCCTTTCCACTGTGTTTGCTGGTGGTTTCTGTATTGTTTTGGTTTTGTTGTGGGTTTTGTTTTTTGGTTTTTTTTTTTTGTTTGTGTTTTTTTTTTTTTAATTAGCTTAAGAGGAAAGGGAATGTAAAGTACATCGGAAAGCTGGAGGTCTGCAGATAATCCTTTATGAGCTAGAAGAATTAGTTCTTTGAATCAAAGGCTTCCCTTCTCTCTTATAATCTGAAAGGAACACGATAAACAGATGATGATTTCAGCACTTACTACCTGTATCATTGCTATTTTCCAACAGACACTCTGTTCCCTACGTCTCTCCTTGATAGGATCTGAATAGTCAAATTATCAGTTTACTTTCAGAAAGTGAACAAAAAAAAAAAAGAAAAATAATTTAGCACATCACAGAAATCATACCAAAAGTTACAATAAGGAAAATTTAGGAATGCCTTTCCAAGACATCGAGCATTATCTGTAACACACACGGCACTGCTGCTTGCTTGACACATTTGAGTAAGTCATATTCAGCGCTATATCACTTCACTGGATATGAATTGCTCTGCATGACAGTTTCAGTACAGAGTGACTGTTATAGTTCGTTTATTTTGTGGGGAAAAAAATTGAAATCATTGTGCCATTTCAAAGGATAAGATTGGGAGAAATAAGAAAAAAGTGACCTAGGGAATATAAAATCATTTTGTCACACACAAACAAATGTAAAATCTTTTGATAACTTAAATGAGAGAACAAGTGATTGGAAGCACAAAAGATAAAATAATGGGTAGGTACAGTAAAATTGTAGCAATAAGAAGTAGAATAAGCAGGGCTGGATGATAACAACAGGAGAGAAAGATAATTGTGCACTTTCTAGTAAGGAGTAAGGGATTAATTAGCATTCCCTATTGGACTGCTAATCAGAAATGGAATCCTACCTTTCCTTTGAAGGCCAACACATAACTATAAACTCTAGTGTTTATCATTAATCTTTGAGAAGAGCTTTCAAAGGCTATCAGTATAAAATGTTAAGAGAAGTTTCTCAAGTACAGGAATTAATTGTTACATATAGCTATACTGATTTAAACCTCTCTATCTCAGATACCCCCCTGGCTAATATCTCATCCCCTACTACAGATCCATAAAAATGCATTGATCATGGTGGATCTCTGCTATGCTATGGGAAGACATGGCAAATGCTCAGCAGAGTGATAGTAACAGTGAAAATTCTCGTTTGACTTAGAAGTGTCAGATAAGGTATAACTCAGAGTTTCTAATCAGATTTTCTCACTTTGTGTTCCCCAAATTCATCCATCCTGCTGATCCAGAGGAATTATTTCACTAACCAGACAAGATTAGAGATAAAAATGTTTACTTCAAAAGAATTTGGTGAAGCAAATAATCAAGCCCAATGGCAAATGTCATTAGGAAAAGCTCTATGCTTTTCCTAGCTCCTTTCTATTACACTGCAAGATGATATGCGAGCTGTGCAACAAATGGAAGAAAAAAAGCAAAAAGTTTATGAGTCATTGGTTAAGGGGCAAAAGTTGGCAAAGAAATGCTCAAAGGGATAAACTTTGAACTGTTATTTAGGCATCTGTGATGTACTTTTTTCACCACAAATCTCTCTGTGATTATTATCTCATGGTTTTACTTGGTCTCTGTGCCAGCCACAAATACAAAGGATGTTTTTTCTTCAGCCCTGGGTGCAGCATAGTAAGCCAAATACAATGTTTGCCTTCTTCATTGACTCTAATTGTGAAGGCTACTTTTTCTAGACAAAACTCACTAACTCAAAGATTATTATTTAAGGAGAAAATGATGGACTGACTTTCTGCCCTGATTTTAATCTATGCTTGGGAATGAAAACCTACTTGGAAATTCAAACCTGCTCCTTGTCTTTTGCAGTTCATGCTTTTTCTGGAGAGGAAAAAAGGCTCTAAATACCACTCCCCTGCCTGTTTGTGCTCAGCTGCCTTTCCTGCCTGGGGGGTGACAGTGCTCCGGAAGAAAATGGTGGTCCTTAGGCAGAAGGAATGTGCACCAGTAACCTGACACTGGAGACAGATGTGCTCAAGGGAAGGAAATGGGGGTGGCTCAGGCTAGGCTAAACCTTGGATAATTTTGACTTCCCCCCGTCCCTTTTGAGAGGTTTTCCATGTGCGTTGCAGAGATGCACGACCTAGAAAGTACATTTAATCCAATTTTAAACCTGGAAGAAAGGTTGCTGTGTCCATGGCAGCATCTCCAGGATCCTACTGCAGTGCAAGTTGTAACTATTCAAATAATAAAAAAGGAAAACCAGTCTATTGTAGACTTCAGTCAGTCTTCTGTAACCCTATAATCTGTAGGTTTGATTTAATTTAATACAATGATAATACCAGTCACACACCTGAATCGTAAAGTCTTTCCTTGACAAATGATTTCTTCAGTTACCTACAGAATCATATTTTTGGATTTTCCTTTTTACTTACAGAAAACACATTTACATGGGCTTGAAGGTGCACTTACGTTTCAGTTGTTTTCCATCCCTAACATGTAAATTTGATTCTAAGATTCATCTAGAAAATATGCATTTTTATTAATATTTTTATAGGAAAATAAAGAGGTGAACTCCGGAGCAGCAGTGCCTGTGATCCCCACCAGCGTGACCACATGTTCCATTTCAGGCAACCCATTCAGGGTCAGATTCTTCTCTGGCACTGGCCATAATTTCAGAGCTTTTTTAATTTGAAGAGACATTTATGTTGTCTTGAATTGATGGTGTTCAAGAAAAAAAAACTGCAATGCTTGCAAAGCACAGGGTTCTATAATTAATTTTTATTTGCTGGTTAACTTTCAAATATGTAACCCCCTCACAAAGCTAGACCCTTCATGCCCTCCTTTTCAGCAAGGAAAGTCTTGAAAAAGTGTATTTTTCATGTTATAATGAAAACTGTCAGAAGTGACCATGTGAATAAGGCGAACAAGGTTACCTTTCTGCTATAGCTTCTAACATAACACATTTAGGAAAGAGAGGTGCTTACTGCTATATTTAAGGTACTGTTTATATTTGCAAAAGAAAGTTCAGTAAAGAAACACAGATGTATTTTTGTCCTAAACACTAAATTTTAGAGCTTCACATGATGTTGGAAAACTATTTTTTTTAATCTATCCATTTACCTGTGCAAATTTTCAAATGGAAAGATTTAATTTCCTGGAGATCATTTGCTACATAACTGATCTTCTGTTTTAGATCTGGGCAGACATTAGCCGCAGCAAAATTTAAATGCAGGAAGTGCTAGGATGTGCTTGGCAAATTTATGTAGAGATTGGATGAGTGGTTGCTTGAAAGAGAATTTCAAATGACCCTCCAACTCTTTGCATATTTATAATTCTGACTTTGGTTAGTAAATACAGTTTGCAGTTTCAGCAGGTCTTTTTCTGTGTTGCTTGCAGTTTACCATTAAGAATATGGTGTGGCATGAAGCAGCTCTGTAAGACAAGTGAGCTCAAGTTCCCATAAGGGAGTCTAGTGTGATGTTTTAGTATTCCAAATAGTTATCACCATTAATATTAACCCTCTGCAAGTTTGGTCACTAGCTTGCAACAAGGTGAAATGTATGTTTTATGTATGGGTTTTCCTATGAAGGTTTGGACCTTTCTGATACACACGTTTGAACTTTACCTCCTGACTAAAGAATTTCAGCTCTGCCTTGCTCTTCATCCATGGCTAGGCTGTTGTACTGCCTTTTCGTATTTTTCCTATCTGAATTATTTCTTTATCTGCTGTGGTCAGTGAGGTCAGCCTTTCTGTTGCCGACACAGCTGGTGGGAGGTGCAGAAGCAGAGAAGGTATGTATGATTTCTTTTTTTTCTCTTTTCTGACCTTCAGGCAAGCTGAAAAGCAGGAATTGAAAGCTTACATTCAAATGAAAGTTATCAACACATGGAAAAGAATACAGGCACGAAAGTCAAGCTTTTATTTAGGAAAATGGTGAATTTCTTAATTGAATTTCTACACTGTTTGTCCCTTGAATGCTGTGTGGGAAAGGCCGATGTTGCATATTATCTAGTTTTGTTTATTGAAAACTTTTGTGGCACTTACTCTAAATTACTCTTGTTAGTCTTTACAGTACTGACATGATAACTAGCCTCTGGTATTCTGTTTGCTGCTCTAGATAGTGTATAATTCTAACTAATACCAGATTTTCCAAGAGATAAGATTTACATTGCAGACATGTGAGACCTGTCTATACCAGTGTCTTTAATTACATACCCTGGATAATTTGATTACTGTGTGGTGGTAACAAAGCCTGCCCCACTGAAAAGATTGCTCTGAAAAAGCTGTCAATGCTTTAACTGCTGCACTTGCTAGATGACTGCTCTGATCAGTGTTTGCCATGGATCACATATGCTAATGATCTTACTATTTCTCCCACTGATAGGTAAATTGGGAAATTTGGGGGAAAAGGCCTACTACAAGACAGAGCACTGTAACCTGTCACCCTCTTCTAATCTCATAAAGTGATGACCGGCTGTACAACATCTACAGCTATACCAAATAAGGTCCAGACATCCTTATTTTTAATGTAAAAGTGTTATCTCCATCAATGGAAAGACCACAGACTAAATTAGCAGGGATGATGTAGTGGAAATTTTGCCTAACATTAGGTACAGGGTACAGTGAAAGAATATCTTGTAGAAGCTGAAGTAACTATGCAGCAATTAGAATATTTGGAGGATTTATTTTGCTAGTTTTGAAAGGTGATGATGATTTGCATTGGTTTTGCTTCTTCAATAAATATATGTGTATTAAATAATATTAATCTCTAATGTTAATAAAAGGCACAAAAGCCAAAGTAAACTGAATTGATCTCAGTGTTCACCACAAGGATCCTTGCATTAAGCTCAAAGAAGGTCTTAAGACTCCATGCTCTTCAAGGTTTTGTAATGGATACTGCACTCACTCAAAAATAGGAAACAAAACAGAAGCCCGAAACACCAACCCTCAGACAAAACACATGCTTCATGGAAGAGAGGTTACATTAGGTTGCATGCATAACCTAACCTAATGTCAAGAAGTGCAGCTCATGAGGTATGTTGCATCACAGCTTTGGAAATGCCCATTTGAATTTGGCAGTGGTTTTATTTGCTTTTGAGGCTAGTAAATATTTTCAGCTTGCAAACTGCTACAAAATGGTAATAAAGTCTCTGTTACCAGGGACCCCGAGGAATTTCCTTTAAATGTGTGCTACTTTATAAACTGCTTTGCAAAAGGGGATGTGGTCCTTGCTTCTTTCAACTTAGTCCTGATTTCAGTGTTTGAATCCTTTAGAAAAACAAAGATAATGTTATTACTGAAGCAGAACTGAAGATGTTAATGTATCAGATATACAAAGTTTTGTTCTTTTTGAAGAGTTTTTGTTTAGGTAATAGTCGATTCTATATGGTTGTGTGTCCCAGCCATAAACTGGCATACTTTTTTTATACTGGAAGCACACTTTCCTACAGGGTGAGAAATCCTATTTTCTGTTTAATAACAACTTGGTTTTTTATTAATGTGAGAAATTTCTGTGTAGTTACTTGCAGTAATGCAGTCTAATATTATTTATTCCAAAATCATAACCTGATCTTGCAAAAATTTACACATTGGGTGAACTTTCATGCATCAAACTTAGAATAAAACTTTCCAAAACTGAGACAAAAGAGTCCTCATTTTTTGGACTGGTGTTACTAATATGGATACTTCATCCTTTGGTGATGGTATAGTTAGTACCACTTGCATTACATTTCAGATTGGATTTAATGAGATGTAAGTGTATAGTGGGATGAATATATCTTACAAATGGTGTTAGTCCACCAATTTACTCTTTTGTCCTTTATGCTGATGCAAATAAATGTGCACAATTTTTTTGATTTTCTTTAATTTAGCTTAGCTTTTTGACTGGTGCTGCGCAGCCTCAATTCAAACTGTTACTCACTTGTGATAGGGTGTGTGTTACAATCATCTCATTCGTCTTCTGTAATTATACACATAATGTTTTCTCACAGAAAAATAAACCTTAATTGAAATGCTGTTTCTAATGCTCATGGAAACAGCTATGTATTGTTTAAATGTTCTCAAGAAGAGCTCTGTATTGAAAACATGTTGAAATTGAAAAGAATTGTAGAAGTACATCCCAGTGTGGATTCACTTTTGGTGTGCTTTTGAAAACTGGCCTTCATGTTTGAATGCTGTTGTGCATGTGTATGCATCCTAAAGCTAGTATGCCTGGTATGCTAGTATGCTATGCCTTTTATTCTGTTTTCCCTTCTGATTCTAATGAACTACTAAGGTGAGCAGGGTATAGATGGCAGTGCACTTATAGGATATACTTGGAGACAAAGTGATCCAAAAGCTTCCTTGGGCCAGTCCATAACCCTTCTGAGCGCAGTGGGTGTGAGGTAGCTGTGCAGTGTCGTGACTGCCAGAGCTGTCTGGGAATGCTTTAGCCCCTGTGTTACTTAGTTTTAGGTTTTACTGTCTTTAAAACCCTCCAGGGAGCTGTCCTGACAACAGGCAGGGATTAACGGGGTGCAGGAGTCCGGGCTTGTTTTTGTCAAGGAGGCTGAGTAGGCAGTGAAGTGGCAGAGGCACCTATCAGTAGTTCTGCCATTTCTGTGCTGTGCAAGTCTCCAGATATCTCACAGGAGCTTAGCAACCCTTTCCCTCTTCCCCTTGCCCTCTTTGTGCTGTTCATTTATACAAGGGCACCAAAGCAAAGGTCCACTGAATATGAAATCAAACAACATCATCTTTGCAAAATTGTCTTTTCAAGAACTTTGATTATGGATTCAACATGGCTGCAATTATTTGCCGCATTTTTGTTTCCCCTTTATAGATTTTGCAATGAAGGAAAGAAACCTGAAGTGTTTACACATCTGTCTCATGATTTGGGTACAGATGGCACTTACAGACCTATTTCTTATCTACAGTAGATTTTGGTGATGTCCAATGTTGAAAACCTGGGGAGGTCTCAACAGTAGACTCTTGTGTATTTGAGGAAAATATCCTGTGAACTGTAGCTTGGATAGCATGTGGATAGTATTCAACTGGAAATCCCACTTAAGAATTAATTTTAGAATGAGCTTCAGAAGCATTCCTCACAAGACTGCTACCACTGCAGTGATTTTCTTGAATCAGGTTTATAGGTGCTTGTTCAGGTAACCATAGTGGTGTAATAATGAAATAGCCATGCTCCCGAGTATTTGCTCACATCCTCTGATGTGTTTACAACCCATTCTAAGGGCCATGCTGCCATGGTGACAAGGGTAGTCTTCCTGAGTTAACCGATTTAAGGTCATCATTGAATTGGTACTAATTAAATCCTGATTAATCAACATTAAATGATGTGTACTTAGAGAGTTAAATAAATTATATGAGGGGTATCTGTAATAATGTGTTCATATAAATGCATTCTACTTGAAGGTCAGCAGCCACAGCTGTTACTCTCTTCATCTACTGTCCTCACTGGCATGTAGCAGAATAAATAGATGATGATCTTTTGTATGATAATTCGTATGTTTCTCTATAACAACAGCAGAGTCTCATGACTTTAAATACTTACAATACTAGGCATATGAAACCATTTCAGAGTTCAAATAGAAATTGACTGCAGTCATCTTTGGAAGGCACCAACAAACTTTCTACTCCTTATTCTGCTTTTCAAAGGTTTAATGTGTATTTATTAGGACCTTTGTCATGGTTTAACCCCCAGCTGGCAACTAAGTCCCACTCAGCTGCTTGCTTATTTGCCTCAAAGTAGAGAGAATCAAAAGGGTAAAAGAGAGAAAACTCATAGGCTGAGATAAAGACAGTTTGAAAGCAAAACTGATATATGCAAACAAAGCAACCAAAGAATTCATTCAGCGCTTCTCATTGGCAGGCAGGTGTTCAGCCATCTCCAGGAAAGCAGGGCTCCAACATGTGTAACAATTACCTGGAAAGAGAAATGCCGTCATGCCAAGCATCTCCTCTTCCTTTCTTCCTTTCTTCTTCCCCCAGCTTTATATACTGACTGAGATGCCCTATGTTATGGAATATCTCTTTCTGGTCAGTTGCAGTCAGTTGTCCCAGTTGTGTTCACTCCCAGCTTCTTGTGCACCCCCAGCCTCCTCACTGATGGGGTGGTGTGGGAAGCACAAAAGGCCTTGACTATGTGTGAGCACTGCTCAGCAATAACTAAAACATCCCTGTGATATCAACTCTGTGTTCAGCACAAATCCAAAACATAGCCCATACTAGTTACTATGAAGAAAATTAACTGTGCCCAGCCAAAACCAGCACAACCTTGTATTTGAATTTCAACAGCACAAACTCTGCTTACAGTTTTTTTGATAAAGAGAATACTGCATAATTTTCTTTGTATATCTATAATAACTGAATTGTTAAAAGTAGGTTTTATACTGCAAATATGTTTGTTTCTCTTTGGTTTGTCTAAGAATACTTGAGAAGAATTTGACTAGAAATTTGAGGTTTATTACATTCTAAATTAAGCTTAAGTGACTTATGTTGTCATGTTTATAGAGCAGTGATTACACTTTTTATATAGAATTTTTATAGACACTGAAAATAGAGCTCAGTGATTTACAGCTAGCTAGTTGAAATACATTATTTTCCGGGTTTGTTGCAGTTGTTAAACATTAACTAACAGTGTGCTAACAGCTAAGTAAATGTTTGGCAACTGATCAGAAGCTCTAAATGAGGTCATAACTTACAGAGAGGTCCTGAGAACTTATAATTCCTGGGTGTCTCAATGATACTGTAGCTACTGAGCATCCTTTGCAGCTTGTAGGCTCTGATCCAGTGGTGTGCTGGAGTGTATCCATGTATTTAAGCCAGTAAGTAGATCCATCAGCTTCATTAAGGCTGCTCATCTGCTTAAAATTATATAGAGGAATGAATACTTTCCTGGGCCAAGGTGCTGTGGAATGAATAAGTATCTGTTGGGAAAGTTTCAGTATGGCAAGGTGAAAGATTTGAAAAACATCTTTGTCCAGCATGCTAAGTTGCTGCTCATTAATGGATATGATGGATTGACTGCATTGCAATGTTCACTAACTTGAATGACATGGAAAGTAGAAAAGCATGAAAAAAATATGCCTTCTTTAATGATATTATATATAGGAAAAACACCCTCTGAAGTATTTCATTGTAAGAAGGGGAGAAGAACTCAAAGTCTTTGCAGTTTGCACTGGAAAACTTAATATTAATTATATTAATCTTAATATAGAGCAGACATAACACAAATGAAAATGTGAGTTATTTGGACAGCAGTATGAGGCGCCTCCCCCAGTGTGTGGTAAAGACCACTAAGAAATACTGGTACAAAAGACAGAAGAGTATTTTCTTGATTTTTTTTTTGGTAATACTATCAGTTTATCCAGTTCCACTATCTTTTTTGTTATCAAACAGGAAATCCTGTCTTTGCTTTACTGCCCCTGAAAGGTGGTCTTATCAACCAACCATTCTTCTCATTTGGCTCCCCAGTTTCTTCCACTTCTAGTATCTAAGAGTGATTAGCTCTGAAAGAAGCAGGTGGAGCCAGCCTGTGTTTAGCACTTCTACACACCATAGGATATTTTATTTGTGTGAAGACAGTAAAGATTAATCTTGACTCATTGAGGTTGATAAACAAAGTGGTCTGGTTTTCAGTTTGTTCAGGATTCCATTTACAGAGTTTATAGTTGCTACTCAGAAAGGACCTTTCCTTCAGTGTTGTTAGAACACTGAAATTGTTAGTGTTTAGCAATACTATCAGCTTTGTCATAATGATACACTAATGGTATTATTTGGTATACAAAACCTAGTTAACTGAAGTTAAGCATCTTGAAATAGGATGACTGTGAACATATGTTTAGATTGCATTAGATTATGTTGGGTTTAGTTTGGTTTTTTGTTGTTTTTTTGGGGTTTGGTTTGTGTTGACTTCTTTTGTGGGTTTTTTATTTTTTTTTGTTTGCTTGTTTGGCTTAGTGTTGGATTTTTTTTCTTCTTTTGTAAAGAAAAAATAGTTGTCTTCAATGTAGGGTCCATTTTAATAGATTTTGTCAAAACTGAGATTTTATCTTTTGATAAAGATCCAGAATATGTTTTGGTTTCTTTTTGTTGTTTGTATGTTTTTAAACCAGTCAAATGTGAGATAGATCATATATTCTTTGGCTGCAGCTAGACTGCTCTTTCTTTTGAAGGAATGTGTAGAAACATTTGTGATTTTTAACAATGAATTCATATTTTATTTTACACTAGTACATTGAGAAGAATCTATTTCTGTAAGACGATAAAGTTGTTTATCTGTTAAGTTGACATCTAAGATCCAGCTTGTTACATTCTTACAGCTCTAATTCTTTTCTTGATATTTCCCCTCAGGCCCTGGTGTTCTCCTTGTCTAACCATTAGCCCAATGGACATATTCAGATACTGTAATAACTTTTATTCTGCTTTCAGTTTATCCTGTAGACATTTCCTAGTGATGAAAGACCTTTTGAAAATTGCATGCTCAATTCTTTTTGTTAAGAGATGTAAAGCACATCCCACTGCTGACAGGCACTGTCTTTGTCTCACTGACATGTAAGCATAAAGTATACAGCCTTATAAATATTGGCTTTTTGGGACCATGTATCTTATAAATGAGATGAAGAGTGACCCTTTCAGAATGGATTTGTTAATGCTGAAAGAAAGTGATATTCTCTTCGTGCAACCTCTTGAACAGCTGTTGGTAAAATAGCTGGTCTAGAGTTAATGGATTAATTGCATACATAGCAAACATCTTCATTTTCAAAGTCAGTGCAAGCAGACACTTGTCTTGTATTAAACGTAAGACAGTGCTTCAGAGAAAAGAAATAGGGAAGAGAAGCTTGGTAGGGTAACTTATGAAGAAAAGTCTGTTGTGTTTAACAGAGTAAACTTTCAAAGGCTTTGGCTCATTTTATAGCTGGTAAAGTAGTTATAGATAATTATCAATATAATAGATATCAGGCAATTATGTCCCTTCTAAAAACATCTAAGAGCTTTTTATAAACATTTTAATTTCTTTGTGTTTTTTTAGTTTTGTGTGTAAAGGGTAGTTTCAATCCCTACCGCTTTGGAACTATTCTTCTCAACACTGGCCATAGTCTGAATTTTTATTTTACTCAGATCAATTTAACCATCATCCTGTATGGGACAAGGGCTATCCAAAGAAAAATGCATTTTTTCCTCTCTTTTTGTGAAGAACTGAAAGAACTAAGGTGTCTACTTGTTTTAACATTATGCAGTCAATTCTTTGTCTAGAATTTTCTTTTGCTGATTAAAGTAGGGGATCCCAGCACTGCATTCTGAGGAGAGTATCCCAGTTGATCAAACAAGAGTATTTCCAATTAAAAATGTGTAAATTTTTTTGTTATTTTGTAAATTTATTTGTTGTGTTTTTGAGATTTACCATTATGTATTAAATTGCCCTCTGAACACTTACCCACTAGCAAATATATTAAAAAATCTTTCCAGTATTCTTCACTGTATCATCAAAAAGCTGTCAGAAATGAGCTATACCAGAAAAAGTAAACTTAAGTGAATATTTGATATTCTTGTGTAAATGGAAATTTAGGGATATATAAAAGCATTAAACCGGATCTTCTAACAAACCATGTCCAAGCAGCAAACCTATTATTATGAAAAGACTCAACCAAAAGAAATTATATCTTCAAATTCTAATTTTCACTGAGATTTATTGAAGAGACATTTGATTTCTTTTTCTGAATCACTTTTTAAAGAATATGTTTGCAACAGTACTACTTCAGTTTGTTTTTATTGCTCACGTACAACTAGAGAATGTGCTAATTTGCTGTGATCCTTGTTTATACACAGCAGTTGTGCTGACTTAATTGATTTAAATTCTACAGTAAATTGGCACTGCTCCTCTTTATAACAGTAACGGATGATTTAATGTTTCATTATGACATCTTAATGCTAATTGGCTACTCATTTATGTACTTCTACGTATTTTGCATTTGATTAGGCTTTGATTTTGTCATAGTTGCTAATCCAAAGCTATGCAAAACCAGAAATTTTCTTATTTTAGACAATGTAACAGATTTTGTAGCAACTGTACCTCATAACAGCGTTGGTCTAGTCCCGCATTCATCAGAAGTTTCTTCTAGATATGGAAGACTAGCAACAAGTAGGAGAGAACTAATCAGTCAGTATTAATCATATCAGCACCACAGCATCCAGGCAGCCTGGACATGGGTCACTGCTGGTTGCTCTAGGTAATGTACAAAAACAAAGTTGAAGCTCACCAAACCTCACTGGATCATCATAGCATTATTGTGGCCTTGGATGATCTAAGGCAAAATATATATGGAAGAGGATCTCTTACAGATCAACCCATTCTCTGAGAAAAGCTGATTATTTCTCAACACACAAACCCTAATTCGAGTCTGAGATAAAAACCAAAATATTGTACATTAGGAACTCACTAAAGGTATTGTTTTATAGCACATTGTAGTTCCCCTTATGTTTTACCTTCAACTAACGGTTTTGCATTTCTCTCTGTTCCACAAGAACGAAGGATCTTAAACTCTCTTTTTTGTATACCTATTCTAACTTTTTTATTCCCTTGGATCATCTAATTTATTAACATAATAAATATAAGCTTGAAGAAAATTGTTCTCAACCTGTAGCTTCCATTTCAAAACCATCCTAAAGCTCATCTGTTTCTCCCACTTAGAACTATCAGCCTGAGAAAATTTATCATCCTTTCTGAAATACTGATCCTTTTATAAGTGTAAGAAACAGTAGAGGGAAGAGACAGACAAATAATATCAGTAAGTTTTAAAGACATTGACCAGCAGGCTATTTATTCTGTTGATTTTCTACCTCCTTGATTAGTTTTGGATGAAAAATTGCATCAAAACTAGGTTTTTATGTTTTTAACATGAAACTGAGAGTTATAACTCCCAAAGTTCAAACGTTTGGGATTTTTTTTTTTTTGGCATTTTCTAAAACAAACAGAAGCAAAAGGGGAGAAAGTGGTTATCATTAGTTTCGTGTATATTTAAAAAATACATGCCTGAATGTATTCAATGACCATCAGGGACGTATTTGCTCTGGTGTCGTAATTGTGCAAGCCTTTGCAAAGAGAGGTGAGGAGTTCTTTACAATACGATAAAACCTCATTCAGAATAAGAGCTCATGGGAAGGTCAAAATTCCTGATATTAGCAGCCTAGTATGTCTTCAGCATAATTTTTTATTACTGAGTCTTGAAACACTGCTTGTCTATAAGTAAATGAGATGACACAGGAAGCTGTAAGGACTAGTGTGGCTGGATGCAGACAAGGAACACATGCCTGGCTACCCAGGTCCATCCTTCATGCAGTTCATCAGGGGCTGCTTACACCTTGAGCTACCAGTCTGGAAGTGCCCTCAGGAGAAAAGGTAAGAGAGTTAAAACTTCCCTGGCTTCCAGACCATTGAATCATCTCTTGAATAGATAAGGTCTCCTTCTAATCTACCCTCACTATTTCTAATTCATGTCTCTCATTTTTATGTGGTTTTTGTTTGTTTGTTTGTTTTCACAAGGCTTTCTCTGACGCCTCCTTCATTTTACTCAGGAGTTGTCTTTTTTGCTTGCTCTTTCTAAATAACTCCCTAACAGTGTTATTATAACTAGTGCCAGCTCTGCTTTTTCTTCTGCATAATATAGGGCAGCACTCTGTGGCCTGTATCCTGAAAGCAGTATACCTTTCTGCTTTCAGGCTCTACTTTAAAGCTAATAAACCCTGCCACTCAATTGTGTCAATGTGACCTCATTTGTAGTTCAAGAAAGAGCTTGCTTGATCAGACCTGGGTTGATATTTCTGCATGGTGTTCCACAGTGCAGGACAAACCCACTTTTAGCTGGAGAGATCATATTCTATCCTTCAACCTTTTCCCAGCTGCTGTCACTTAGACATCTATACTCCAGAACATCATACAAAGAGCATTGCTAAACTTCTAAAGTGGCTGCAGTTTCATCAGTAGTTGAGCATTTTGCATTGAAGCTGCTGCTTCTTTGTTCTGTAGTTAAGATATTCTGATGAAAAGTTATATTGTCAATCAAAATAAAATACGGCATTAAAATTAAGGCATTGGTAAATTTTGGCAGTACCTGCTGAACAGTTTTCTACTTTCTAAGTACTTGAGCTATTCAAAATTACAGGAAAAATTACTACGTAAAGCAGCCCTGTAATCACTGCCCATGCCAATATGTGAAATGCTTTCTTCCAAACTATTTTTCAAGTGGGATAGTAACTTGTGGCTGCATTATGAAGTGGTCTATGTGTGATTGGTTGGATATTTTAAATTTTAGATTTTAAGTCTAAGCATTGTGTTTGATGGTGGCTGGCAGGTAAGAATGAACTGTCTTTACAGTTGTCTGGACTTTAAGTTACCCAGATTAGAATACATATCATTCTGCATTCTGTCTCTTCTGTATTTTATGTGACTGGAGATGTGTTTGAAGTGTTCTGGATGCTTTTATTGCTACTCTGCAAAATACAGCTAATATTTATTGAAGAACACATATTAATATAAAGATATTAATTATATTAATATAGAGTTATGCAAACCTGTTTGTCAATACAAAAGTGGGATCAAAGCCTTCCATCGTAGGAATGGAATTTCTCAAATCCAGTAGTTTAGAACTTTTTCATGCTGCTTGAGGAGTTGAAGAAGTACTTATCAGTGACACATGAAAGAAGAGCATTTAAAGTGTCAGTCTGAAATACATTATACATGAGTAAAATGATTGGAGTATTTTAAAGGAGGTGAAAAATGTTAAGCCACACAGCTTTAGGCTACTTCAGTGCGCTGCAAGCTAAGTGGTGCTGCAATGTCTTCTGGAGTGTATTAGCATCTTGAAATGGTGTTTCAAAGCCCTCTTAACACCTTAGGTTAAGCCTAAACTTTGGAACTTCCCTGAAGGGCAGAGCAGAAGTAGAAGTGGCATTTCAGAATAAGCTGTGGTGGTGTGTTCAGGAATAACTGGGCATAAGAATTGCACTTCAGCAGTAGTGGTCTTTAATACAGAAAGCTTTTTTTTTTTCTCAGCTTTCAAATGGAAAAGAACAAAAATACGTTAGGAATGCTGAAAAAAAAAAGAAACAGTAGATGAACTATGAAGATCCGTTGGGAAGGACTTTGGTAGGACTTGGCTGTAAGGACCCAGTTATATGCTGGAGACAAATGATAACAACTATCTTGGTGGAGGTAAGGTGAGCAGAACCGCGGTGGGCTATAGAAGGTGTTGTAAAGGCTGGTTTACCACAACCACTTATTGGTCTGCAGCCATATAAACGGAAAAAATTAAGTGAGCTGCAGAGGAGTATTACTGATGAGAAAATATGGTCACCTTAATCTGTGGAACTCCAGTTTCAAGGCTGTGCACACCAGACTAAGCTACAGAACCAAGGATAGAATTCTAGCTGGTCACATTTTTATGTTACTTCTTGATCAGGAGTGATTACATTCTTACCACTGAAGTCACTAAAGACACTTGAGGGAAAACATTACATGCTATTTTTTTTTCTGCTTGTTTTCTTTTTCTATGAACACCACGATTCTGTTTTAGATTCTTTTTTTATGTTGTTAAGAATTCCCATGAGCAAGGCATATATATACTTTGAGAATGTGTGTGCAGACAATGTCTTTATCTTGAAGTTCTTGAACTGATAAAATTAGTAGTTGCAGTTCAACATACTCAGATATTTGGTTCAATGTCTTAAAAGGAACCCTTAAAATCTCATTAGGTTCCCAAATCAATGCTTGTTTGGACAGAATGGTTAGAACTGGAGGTAATTTAAAACAACCTTCTGTTTTTAGTAAAGAGAAGTCAGAACCTGGCTAATGTTTATATATTTCAGAAGGTATTTATCTCAGTATCACTCAGGCACTGAGCATTTTTTGACACTGTTGGCAACCTACAAAACATCAGTGTCTAGTGACTGACATTATATTACAGATTTTTTATATAACTGCATTTCCTCTATTTTGCATCTCACTAAATTATTTTTTTCAATACAATGTTCAACACAGGCTACCCATTCAGACAAAAGGACAGTAGCAAATGGAAGAAAAGGACACTTCAAGAAGAGTCTAAATATGGGAAAACAATTTAAAACAAAAAAGTTAACCACTTTAAATCTAAGACTGCTGGAAACCACCACAATTTCAATTACAGAGGTGCAACACTGTCACTGGGGAACTCTCCAGCTTGACTGGAGCTATGGTTGCTTTCAGGCCTCATTTCAATGAGCCATCATTGCTCAATAAGGCTGTTAAGACATATATTCAAGGGCTGTTTGCTGAAGAGATGTAATTTTGAGCGCTTGCTTATCAGCTTTGCTATATGAGAACTTTCAGTCTGAATCTGCAAATACTGATCTGTCTTCCTTTGCAAGGCTTTGACCAGTCCTAATTCTCTTCAGCGTAAGTAAGTAAAAGTAAGGAGGCACTGTTTGAACATGTCATATCAATCATATCATATATCATATAATATCTTGTACTTTCTCAGTTTTTCTTTTCATAGGGATTTTTTTTTTTCTCTGCTAAAATTTTCTTCTTCCATGTATTTTATTGTTGTCGAGTTTGTGTTCTTGGGCTTGCTGAGCTTAGTTTTATTCATATGACAAAAAGAGAAGATATTTTGCTTGCCAGGTGTGGTTCCTTCAGTGCTGCTGGTGGCAATAATAATGGCACCACTATCAAGCTATATCTGAAACTTATGAAAAGTAAACAAAAGAAACATAACATTTTCCTTCTGAATGTGTTTATGAGCAACTGTTTTGCAAGGTTAGTACAAAAACTTCCATTGAAGACATTAAATAAAAGTCTGAGGACCTAGAGAGACAAAGAGCCAAGTTGGAAAGAAAGAGAAGTCTTAAATGTCTAAGAATCATTTAAGTGATGCAATGAAGAGAGGTAGTCCTTGACTAATTCCTGATAAAAGGGATAGACAGTTAAGTAAAAAACATTATGTCCAAAATCTGTTTCTTTTGCTTGATTGCCTTTTTTTTTATTCATCCTGTTTTTTCTTCCTTCCTTAATCCTTCTACGCATAACTCATTCTGTATTTGTCTTTAAGTTTTATCTTCTTTTCTTTCCCCCATTTTATGTATCCAACCCTCATTTTCCTTCCAGACTGTGTTCTTTTGGTCATGCCCTGTTTTTTTTACCATTTTTTATAACTCAGTTCGAATATGCCAAGGCCACAACAACTACAGTGATAATAGCTTATGCCATCCCCAGGAACTCAGCTTCAGGGTCTTGGAAGAAGTTAAAACAAATCTCCAAGTTTGTGCCAGCTTTGGCATGTGGCTTTGCAGATATTTTTACTTCCTTTGGAATTCATTCTTTAAGCTCTTGTTATCATTCAAAGATGAGCAGTGTTATTACTGTCAGGTAGGAGAGTGTTTAAAAATGTTCAGGAAGAGACAACTTTTGGAATTTTTGTTTTGAAGTTAGGTCAGTCTTTGACTTTTTGCTTTTAAATCTACAACCAAAAAGTGTTCAAACTACAAAATCAGTTTAAATCAAATAAATGCTGGCTGAAAGCTAGTTACTTACATTTTTTCTTCTAAACCATAAATGAAACATATGTAACATAACAATTTGAAACATCTTAATAAACACAGTAGTTATAGCACCTCCACAAGTTATGATTTTTTTTTCTCATATAAAAATACGCTAATTTACGCTCTGCCACTATCAGTTTGGATTTTAAAAGGGAGAAACAGTGTTACCCTATCCTATCATTCAAGCTATACAACTCATGTAAACTCAAGGATGCAAAAAGGATCTGAATGCTTTCATGAGGCAGGCGTAGCAAATGGAGAAAAAGTTGCTGTTAAAATAGGGGAACATTTTTCTGAACGCTTAGGCATCCTATGGAATTTATTCCTGCACAAAGTTACTGATTCATAGATGCTGATAGGTGATATGGCTGGGTTTGAGATAGTGAAAACTGTGGCTACAAATGTATTTGACTGCAGACTTCAGGTCTGAAAAGGAATTTCTGCACATGCGTGCATAATGCTCATAGCAACATTCTGAAACAAGCAGTGATTGGTAATTTTAAGGGGTGCTTGATGTTCCAGCATGGTAAAAACATGTAGTATGGAAAAACATATGAGTATACACTGTAGAGAAAGCTTTGTTTCAACTTCCAGGTTTAAGCAGAAAAAAGTGGAGGAGGAAGGAGAAGAGGAGGAGGGAAGAGAAAAATAGGAGAAGGAAGAAGAAGATGGGAAGGAAGGAAGGAAGAGGAGGAAGACAGGAAGGAAGAGGAAAAGGGTACAATTACTGGGTACCCAAAGGCACCTTTCCATATCATAGCCCTTTACTACCTTTTTAAATATGTTTTGCTTACCTTCATGTTCCTTGCTATAACTTGAAAGCAGATACCAAAACACTGCCATTAGCACTATACTTTCATCTTTTTAGGCCTGGAGCAATAACGTCATAAAATTTATATCTGTATTATTTTCTTTCAGTTCTGCTGATCTTCCTTAACAGGGCAGTAAATAACACCACTCAGATTCCCTTTAAAATAACAAACTAAATGAAAAAGAGAGAGGGAAAATCTTCAAGTGACTCCTCCCAAGGCCATGACCTCCTCCATCTATCACAACCAAGCAGGTAGATAAGGAGGTTTCATATGAAAGCAACCATTCTGAGTGGCCACGTTAAATCAACTTGTAGATCAAGCTTTGACAGTCCTGATACGAAGGACTGGCAGAGGCCACATGGGAACTGTTCGCCACATATCCATTATTTTCAGGCTTCCCCAGGATATCTGGAGAAAGCAGAAAACATGAAAATGTTCCATCTCTATAAGTGGTTCTTCACTCTTTTCTCACTAACAAACAGATGTGCAGCTTCTCCAGAGCATTATAGTGTTCTGAAGCCATAAGATTTCACTTTAACAATATTTTGCTTGAGCAAAAATACACAGAAGCATAGAGCCAACAGTTGAAGCACTATGTTTTCATCAATTACAATTTCAATTATTATTTTGGGCTTGCATCCAGGTGTAAATTGCTAACCTTTTATATGATGTCCACAGTAAGGGATAGTTAAATGGTACATCCAAAGATAAAATAATTAAAATGGTGAAGACACTTCTTTGACGTACAGTTCAAAGCTTTCTTTGTTTTTTTTGTTGTGCAATATTTGAACAAAATGACTTTTACTGAAGTCATCATCACGTTATAGAAATAAGCAAACATGGGTAGAAATAAAGATGATTTCTTACCATCAAACCTTGCCACGCTGAAAAATACATAAGGTTTCACATGACTTTCTTTTCAAGTTCATCTGTTTCACCTAGTTGAAGAGGTCATACCTTTGAGTCTGATAAATTACTTCTTTATAGAAAACTCTTATGAAGAAGAGAATAGGTAGATTAAAAAAAATGAGAATACACCTCAAAGAGTAATCTTAAAATCTAAATCCACAGTAGTAACCCAAAAGGAATATGCAAACTTTTAATCTTTCAGCATGACGGTCTCCAGACCTAATTTGAGTTCAACTCTTTAGAGACAAAGTATGAGAAACAGAGTGAAATGTCAAATTTTAGGGCTGAGTACTTTTCCTGAATTCTAAAAAAACAGGTAAGCATATTAAACTTTGAGGTTTTGTGCAGCTATACTAACTATGTACATTCATGACATCATACACTGTCCAGCTCCCTGTTGAACTTTGGGCTATACCCTCCTGATATAAAACTTATCATTCCAGTTTCCTGTGCTTTAGTTCCTGTCATGAAGCAGTATCAGAAACTGTAAATTGGATTCTTTCTGTACTACTTATGAATTGAAGATAAGTACAACAGATGATGTCCAGTTGTTAATGGGCATTTGGTCCACAGAAGCTGGTATCTACTAGTCTGAGTAAACACACCTGAAGTGCATGCAGTATGGATATTGCATCCTTGGCACCAACTTTGCTCTACAAGCCTTCTCCCCTGGGGCTGCGCTATTTGCTTATGCAGTTGTAACCTCAGTTTTCTGAGTCAGAAGTTTGTCTTTTTTGCTGTCACTCTGGTTCTAAGGATTTAAGGATAGAAGTGGGAATATTTGCTTGTAATCCAGGTCACCTCAAGAGTGAGCCTCAGAGAAAATTAGAAAATAGTAAGGAGCCTTGGTACATTATAGACAGGAATAAGAAAAGCCCAGAAAGGGTGGATTTATTTTTTGTGCTATTTTTAGCACTTTAATATGACCTTTCTTTAGAATATGTAAATGTATAGTGCCATGAATTTACATCTGTTAAATACAAATTCATAAATACAGCATTTGCATGTATCATGAAAAACAAAGAAAAAGGCTAACTCCTCCAAATAACTTGCTCAGACTAACACACAGAGTTTGGTTTTTAGCTGAACTAGAGATACTATTTATGTCTAACTTCCTTTTTTTTTTTTTTTTCTTGGTGCCTTTTACTTCTGTGTTCTATTGCAATGTCATCTTTGAAGACATTATTGCTGGAATTAATTACTTCTCCGTATACCAGAACACTGGCATCCTGAATTTGTTACATCAAAGGATATTGACTGAGAAGACAAATAATTAAATGACCCGTAACACAGGTAAATGATAGTCTTGGGATCAAAGAGATCCCCTATGAACACTGTTCTGCCAGCCATAGAAAGTGTTATTTGGTTGTTGCAGCTGTAGTGAGGTAGCTTTTGTCAGTCCTTCAAAGTGAGCGGTTTCCAAACAGGATCTTCCTGTTTGTTTTCCTTGTTTGCTAATTGTTCAGAAAATACTAAGATGAATGTAAGACTTGGTCAAATATCAGTTCATACAACATGACTACATTAATGCTTGAGGGCTAGATATCGGAACCATTTTCAAGTGAAAGAGTAGACAGTCACTGGTAGTCTGTTTTGGAAATGGATGGAGATGGCTGACTAAGAATTTTCTGATGCAAGAAAATAGTACGCAAAAAGTATTAACTTTAAATCTTATCTTGAACCAAGAGCATTGTTATTAGTCTTCTTTGTGAGTTAATCTTAAGATGTAAAAATCACCCTTCTTCTAGTACAAGAGTGCCCATGTAGAAAGCTAGTGTAGAAAAGCTAGTGAACCTACGGCTCAGACTATAGGAACTTGTTTGCACAGAAATGCTGTGATGTGTCTTCCTCAGAATCATGGATGTGTCTGTCAATGCCTCTCTCTTCCCTTCATTTACTTATTCCTCACTGTTTTTGAATATAAATATCTTATTCAGCCACCAAGTTTAACACGTTGCACATCATTAGCTTTGAACTAGGTTGGATTCTTCACTGTGGTGCAAATAAATCAGGAAACTAAAAATCTACATGAGTATTAGAAAGCAGAAATAATATCTGTGCTGTGAAGCAGGCATTCTTCATGTTATGGCTTCTTTGATTATGATGGATAAGAGCTGTTCTCCTGCAACAAAATAATTTGGAATATATATATGTGTGTGCGTGTGATACAACATTTAGAAGAAGAATATTTTAAATTACTGTGTTTATCTAGAAATTGATAACTGGATCATTAGCTAGTACAAATTTACATACTGCTTGTTGACAGAGATATTACTAAATGACAGTACTAAGAATAAAAACTTGATTATGTTGCTTGATAATATAAACATATTTCCATTCAAAATGAAAGGTCTATAGCTGCAAGGATTCTTGGAAGATTTATTAAATATTGTCTATTATAGTAAACATTTATTCAGTGTATGTGTAACTAATAATCTTATATGGCTTTCAACTGTTAGTTTACTATATAAGAATTCTATACTGCTGCAATAGTAATCTGGTATGAGTAATTCTTTATGTAATTTTGTGTAAAATATTTGTTCACACATCTGGGTTTTTTCTTACCATTTTTATTACCTCGTTAAAGCTCATAGCTTATATCCACATTTTTGGTGAAGAACTTCCCATCAGTTCTTAAAATTAACCTTCTCAGCTAATAGTCCTCTTTCATTTCTGCTTCTGAGTGTTATTATCATACTAAAGCTTAATAATGAGAGCAAGAATCAGTGCAGAAATAGTACCCCTTATGAGTAGAACTAAGGACCAAGAGCTGCTAAATCTCAGAATAAGAAAATAATTACTTCACCTAGTCAGTATCCTGAACTGAATTAAACTGCAAAAATCTTCCTGACTTTGAGAGGACCAGATTTACAAAGACCTGTCTAATGCCAGGATCTTTACCTGGATTCTTTACGGCTGGATAACTTTACTGTATGTGGTGGAAGTGAGGATATTAGTATGACAGGAGAAGGAAGATAATCAAGAAATGCAGAAATTACCTGCAGGAAGGTTTACAACTCTTCAAGGTGGAAGGTGATGTGTTGTCCTCTGACAGAACATAATAACACATGAGTAGAACAATAAGGTAAAGTATAACTGCATGTTGAAAGTCCCTAGTAAAAGGTCTCTTTACTGTGCATGTATGGTTGCTTCCTGTCTCTTAATGGTTAAGCAGTGGTTATGTATGATACCCTTAATGTTCCAGTGGCTTTTATAACTAAGATCATTAAAATTAGTTTTGTTGTGACAGGACAATAATGTGACAAGTGATTTTACCTCTGTAGAGTGGTATCTGCCAACACATCTGTGAAAGACTCTGTCTTTGCCTGTACAAAAAGGTTAAGTAGATTTTCTGTGAAACCTTTTCGAAGTGATACAAATCCTGTGTGGATATTATCAAAGTAGTTTCTTCACAGTTCAGCTTAAACTGATCTGCAATCAGATTCTTAACTCAGAAAGATCCAGAGTTTATAGTGATCTGTTCAGAGGGTTTCTTCGTGGGGAGAGAAATTTCTCTGAAATATTTAATGTGAGTTTTTGTGGTAAGAGAGCCTTCAGAATGAAGTTGAAATTAATCTCTACCTAATGACAGCTTCTGTTTGCCGTAGCAACTTCATGAGAAGTGCACAGGACGTTTTCACATTTACACTTCATCATTGTAGTGCAACATTTTACTGTCTATATCAGAGTTACTTGGTAACCAGTCCTGGTATGTTCTCCCATTTGAAACTGAGATGATAAATCTTCTCAAGACTATGTCTCACTCATCATGCAAAGTGGAACATAGGCCACTGAAAATACGGATGAGAATGTGCACATAGATTGTGGGGGTTTTTTTTCTATTTCTGTAATTTAATTAATACACATGACATTTTAAAATACATTTACTGCACTGGAAGGATGGTTCCATGTATCTATTATTAGCTAAAAGATCAGAAAGTTCATTTCAGTTCTGTTTAGAATGTATGCAGAAACTTGGACTGTAACTCACAAGGATTGAATGTATGCTTGATCTGGATTTTCCAAACCACAATTCTGAGCTCTCTTACCTTTATGTCAACACTGCCATTTATCTCCCCACAACCATGAGTTGCTTTGCATGAGAACACTGGATGAGAAACAGTGGTTTCTTTTTAATCAAAATAACTGCTTTGCAGATTAAATGTCTTCATAACAATAAGTAAGAAATTAAATTAATTAAAGACCAAAGAAAATAAATTTACAAAGAAATTCAATTTATTGTTGCTTTTAAATCAAAACTGCTAGAACATGGATCTTTGTTAGGTTCATTTATCCTTCGATAAATGAATGACTTGGAAACAGCTTGCGAAAGCATAAATGCTTAGGAGACTCAGGAGAGTCTTTTCTCCTAGAAAAAATTATTTGCAGAGAGATCTCTCACTAAATATATTTATATGACACCTGAAGGTAAAAACTATTATTTCTTCTGTTATTTCCTTACTGAAGTACTGTTGGATTGAAGGAAGTTATTGAAATAATGAGCCTTTAAAACATCATTCACCTGGGCTGTGGGTGGTTTGTTCACTGCGATGTGTATTCTCCAAACACATATTTAAAAAAAATTAGTTTCATGTTTATGCAAGGCAGAAGGTATTTGCAGCAAACACTATATTTTGATAATATTAAAATACTGTTAATTTTTAAACTTCTCTTTTTCACTACATTGACCATGTTTTGAATATCAGTAGCATTTAGTGAGCTTTTGGAAGGTTAAGAGAAAACAAGATAAACCCAAATTTGTCTTAACGATACTGTAGATACTGGGTGCCAAGTAATTTAAAAAATGTGAGACATTTTGCATTGAGAACACTTGCTGGAATAAACTGAAGTGCTTTATTATTTAATTTGTTAATTAAGATATGGAAAGATTTTATAATGCAAAGCTCTGCAAGCCACTTCCCTTGAGGTGCCAAAACTCCTGATGAAGTCCTGCACCTACTACAGACATTTGCATGACCAGACTGGACTCTTACTTCTGAATGATGTTTTTTTCTAGTTCAGAGTTAAAGAGGTACCAACTGCTGAGATGCCTTTGTCTTCCCTAGAAGCAGGATGTGACCAATCACTTCTTAACTTGGTGAGAAGAGGGAACTGGGATGCAGCTGGCCATCAGACGCTGTCTCCAAGCTCTTGCAAGCTTGCTTCTCTGTGCGGCGTATCTTGCCTTTGCGGGTTCCTGAACCAGGCTGTGGGAACTCAGTGGGAAGATCTGCATGAGGGACCAGTTCCCACTGAGTTTCTGCAAGCAGAGCAGAATGTTGCCTAAAGTGTGGATTTTTTCTGCTTCTTATAAAAAGAGAGGAATAGTACATCTTTCTGTAGGAGGCTTTGTCAAGGCATAAACTAGAAATGTGTTCCTGGAATTGCTTACTATCAATAAAAAGCATTTGAAACTTAGACAGAAGTTTTCATAATGAATTGATTTGTTTGGGAAAAAACATTTTTGCGATAGTACTGTATACACGTCAGAAATCTGGACTGACAAATAATGTCAATAAAATATGACATTATCCTTCCAGCAAATGTCTCTAGCATTGATTGGGTCATGGATTGATATGCAGCTTAATTAATTTGTAAATTAATGACTAATATCAACTCGGGGGAGAGGAGTTAACAGTTTTGTCTAAAAATATCTACTAGAAGAAGAGAGTGAATTTAATTTCTTCAGGATTAAATAGATTGGGATTCCTGCAGATCTGCTTTTTTGCCCATGCTATTCCATGACCCCTGCTGGGGTGGGTGTTGAGAGGCTCTGAAAGCAACCTGCCTTGTCCCCTTTTTCTAGAGCGAAATAAACCAGGATTCTGGGTAAATGTTAGCTATCTTACAAAATAAGACATTCTACTTACTTTCCTGAAAAACACTGACAATCTGAAAACAATGAATTGTATTTAGGCTACTCAACAGCTACCACCAGAAGCTTTGTGGTACAAGGTCAATTTCTTGGTATTTTTACTCATCACTGTTGTGAGGAACAAAATGACTTCTTCCCTCTCTATGTTATACCTCATAGTCCAGTTCAGAGCCCTTCCAGACATCTAATATGCAAAAAGGAGTCTTCTAAAAATTGACCTATGAGCTACTTTTCCTTCCCCTTGCTTCTTTTCACTTGTGGACAGAAGAAATGGTGCAGTTGTAATACTGTTTTTTGATATCTAAGGAAACAGTTAGGATCCAAAACCTGAAAAACAGCAGAAATGCTTTGCTCATGAGGCAAGGAGGATCTATTCCAGCTTGGGACTTAGAAGTTCAGGAGATCTTTTGGGCTTTGGGGAGAAAGAGTCATTGCTTCTATTAGCTATACCTGCTCTGTAAAGAAATGGAGGACTTCAAGTATCAAGACTGAGTGAGGCATATTTTAAAAGCAGCAAATTAACCTAATATTTTTAAAGCATACTATAAATTTTCCAAATACCTGAAATAAAGAAATACTTGAATATAAATGCCAGTATACTGGAGAAATTTAAAGAAAATATTTGCCTGCTACTTTTCAGACAGCATCAGCAGCTTATTAATGTACATTACATAACTAGTATAACAGTGCAATCTCATTGTAAAAAATTATCTTCCAGTACTGATATTCTGTTGACTGAACAGATAAAAAGTAAATATGCTGTTGTTAAATATAACTCATACATGAATGAAAAGTGGGGAAGAAACCAAACATAACATCTGAATTTAAAGATTCTCCTTTTGGAATTTAGAGCAGATGTGGTCTGTAAAATAAGCCCTGGTACTTTTATTAAGGCCATGAAGTGCTGTTGTAAAAAGGTGCTGAAGCAGCTTCATGGGTCGTGGTTCATTAACTCTAATAGTCACGTCTGGATTCTGTCTGATGGATGATCAGATCCTTCTTTTCTCACATCTGTTTTCTCACTGTCTTCAGGTGACCAGCTTCCAAAGCTACCTCTTTCAGAAGTATTCCCAACAGCGGATCTGGGTAACATTCTAAACCACTTCAGTCATACTTGAACGTATCTTTTTCTTGTTGAGTTTGCTCCTTTTCTTGTACTCTTCCTGTGTGGACCTTTCCTCTGGAGAGAATAGAGCCATCATTAGTGAAAAGAATTTTAGATTTTGAGAGATTTCCTACTTGACAAGACTTATTTTTTGAGATCAGAATATTCTTGCATACATTAAAACCAGAAAATGTAAAAGACATATTGAGCACCAAGTGCCTTCTGATTTCAGGCTTGAGATGAGGGAGTGAAGAAGCAATATTTTACATACCGCCCACATAAGACTACCACGTAATTTATAGCATGTGGCCATCTGTGTGTTTCCCAAGCTCTTGTTTTTTTACCAGAATTAACTGTGAACCAAAAGCAGAACATTAACTATTGTCACAGGAAAAAATATGGAATAAAAAAAGAATGTTCCTCCCTTAATTTCAAGTTACTTGTGACTGAAAGTTTTGTCACAATTGTTTAGTGTCCTAAGAAAAGCAATTAATGCTGTCAAACTAGTGTCAAATAACACCTTTCTTTTTAGAGGTAAATATATTTATATGGGCATAGAACTACCTGTTTTCCCCATTAGAACTGAAAAAGATGAAAAAATTCAGAACTTGGAATTTATTTGGCAAGTTGAATTCCAAAGCATAACTAAAACCATGGTTGTGGTAACAGAGGAATTAGCTTTCATTACTATGAAAAATTACAATTTGTTTGGTTTTCAGTGTTTTTTAAGTACTCTTAAGTGCTGTTCTTTAAGTATGTAAGTATAGCTGAGTTGTTAAACATTAATTTCATTAGCATGATTTGTAGTAGGGAATTTTCTGAAATCAAGAGAAATAACAGCTGTAATCCTAAATATGTTTTCTGAGTGGATAAAATCAAAGTCTAAGTTTGTATTTTCTTGGCCGTTGCATTCTCTTGGCTGTTAATGCAGTCATAAGCATTCAAAAAATCTTTAATTTTATATCCTGATATACTGTGCCAAAATAAAATAATCACTAAACTGTAAGCATGTGAAAGTTACAACACTTCTCATGTTACTGGTTTTAAATCTATTGAATTGTTTATACACACACTAAAGTTTAAAAAACAAATCTTACAAACCCATTTTGTCATTAATAGCAGACATAACAATCTAGAAGTATTAACAACATTATGTCGATAAGTGTATTTGTTTATTTAACAAGTGTATTCCATTTGTATTAATGAACTTGTTTTCCTTCAGAATGCTACAGTCATGAGGTATTCCTATCAGAAGTATCTAATACTAATTTCTCAAAATCCTATTGCCATTCATGTTTCTTTTATAATATTCCCTGTAATGTAAAACAGGAAAAAATGTCACAGATACACCAAGTATCCTACTTCCCACTTCCATTAACTTATTAAAAGGATCACTTTACTAACTGGTAAATACACTTGAATATAGCTATCTATATGACATATGAATGTTAGCACAGGATTATTCTATTTGTTCAGGTTTATTATCTGAGCAGTGGTTTAGTTTTTTTAGTTATAATCCTAAAAGTACAATATGCTTAACAAAACTAAACCAGCTTGTCTTAGCCATGTTTGTGAATTTCACTGAGAGTCTTCCTATCCTAAAAAAAAATCTGGTTCCACTCTATAGTATAAATTCCCTGTTTTATTCTGGGCTCTGCATATCAGCATTAATCTAATTCTTTTACAGCCTTCACTTTTCTATTATTTATTCTAAGTCAGGATCTAACTGATCCTGATTTAGCCACAGCATGCTAAACTCATTAATGTATTATTCTAGAGTTTTCTCCATAATATCCATATGCCTGAAAGCATAAAAAAGAGATAAAAATTGATGGATTATTCAACAGCATCTCTGGCCTTTAGTCTTACTATGCTTTAGTATTTTTATTGTCTGAAATTTAACTTTTCTTCCTGCATTTTATCTATAGGTTACAAGCTCACTAGCCTCATTTTCACACTGCAACATTTTAATTTCAGCCTGTTGTGGGCCTTTTTAATTTTCTTCATAACAAAAGGAAGTGAGAGGTGTTTAAATACACTCATAAATCATTTTTTATGCAAAGCTCTCACTTTTTCAATCTCCCGTATTAATTTACTTCTTTGGCTTCCACTTCTCTCTTCCTGTGAGAAACTCTACTAATTTCCTTCATGTTGCAGTTTCAAATGCATCCTAGTCCATGTTTTCAGATGTTTGACCTTTATTAGCTGCATAAAATAGAATATAATTTCTGCTTTGATAACATCCAAACCCCCAAATTCATCATTAGGGAGTTCCTCCATTTCCAGTTCTTTTCTCTGGGACCACCACTAGTTGTTTTTAATTTGCAGTCTTTCCATAAACTGAACATTTTAGGCTCTGATATCTGATCTACACAATCTGCCATCAAAGAAAATGAGGCCAACATATATTTGACCTGTTGCATAAATTTGCAGCTAGGAAAACTACTACATTCCCTGAGAAGAATGCCGGTGCCTTTAGGTGTTGCAAAATTCAGTTTGATTTTCTTTCTTCTATTTTTTTTTGTTATTCCTTCATCTCCATCTACTCCTCCATACTTTCTCCATAATTGACTAATCCTGAAGTCCTTAGGTGTCTATATTCTTACCTTCATAATACGCACTTTTGTTTTTGCAGCCTCCCAAAATACAGTTATCCAAAACTTAAAATATTTGTCTAACCTGTCCTTTAATTATCCTCTCCTGTCCTTGAATTGCTACTGGACTCAGGTCTTTGCTCCGTAAAATACGTTTCTTGAACAGTTCTTTCTGTTTGGGCTCATGAGTCTCATTTGGCTCATTTAGGCTCTGGCCTGTACCAAACATGGCCAATTTATGTTAGCGTAACAAGTTGCAGATGAGCCATCCCACCTCTCCATATGGGTGTTCCTAACTTGCCCCACATGAAAGAAAGTGCTGTTAGCATGCATCTCAATGGAAGAAGTTTTCACACCGCCTGTGTTTAAGATATGTGAGAGTAAGTTTGTACATAGAGGAACAGGCAATGTAGACTGCTTCTAGAAGGGAGGAAGTGACACAGAGTTATAGAAATGTAGAATAGGAGGAGGGTGCTTGGTATTGTCTAATCACTATTAACTCCTAATACATTTGTTATTAATTACCTCACCACGTTTCCATTCTTCTATGGGTTTTTTTTACCTTAACTTTGCCCTATTTCGTCTTTGTACTTTTAATCCTGCCTCACTGAGTTACTAGTAGTTTCTCTTTTTTCTGTGTTTCCTGATCCATTGAGCTATCTTCTATGGGAATCCCATTAACAATGTCTGAATCACCTTTTATTTTTCTAAATTATTTTGTTTGGGTTTGTGTTTTTTTGATTGTTTGTTCTGCTTGGGTTTGGGGTGTTCTTTCTTTTTTTATTTTAGTTTTGTTAGCTTCCTTGAAGTTGGAAAGGCTTTTTTTGAGAATGTTTCTGGAAGTCAGGATCATCCTTACCATGGAACAGGAAATACTGAAGTCTTCAACTAGAGGTTACTAGATTCTTTATTGTGTTTAGGTGGAAGTTGCATGAAATCCAGTGATGATGAGGAAATATATTGATTTAAAAGACTTAACGTTTTTAAAACAGGTTTTGTAAATATTTTTTCTATTTAATCCTAAGTATCAGTCTTATTTGGTAGTGAAAATATCTAGAGAAAGGGATATATATATATTTTTTTTTAATCTCAATCAATGCACCAAAATCTTGTCTTCTCTGTTATACACACCAGTTTAAGTACAGAGTTATAGTGTTTTTACAGAAATCTACCCCTACCTTTTCTTCCCACTTCATCAGCCAGGCACAGATGAAATATGTATGGAACTCAATGCTGTACAGTGAAGAATATAAGAAACTATAAAAAAAATAATATCTTGAGGTCTGTTTCCAAGATTCCATCTAGATCTCTGTAAAAAAGCCTCCCTAAGGTAATTTATCTATACTTCTACAGCTGCCTTCTTTACTTCACATTTACTGTTAAGTCCTGCTCTGATGAGAGTTATCTGAGGTCTGTGGAAGCAGAAGTAGTATGAGACCCCAGGGGAATAGGGAAGAACATGAGAGCCAATCAGAAGTGTGAACTAATTTAGACACATTTCAAATGTTTCCAGATACAAAATGAGTCTGAGTACATGTTTTTGCATACAGTATCTCAACAATTTTCTAAGGCACAAAGCCAGGAGAGATCCCTGAGATTAGTGAGCCCTTTTCTTTGTATATTCTTTCATATATGAATTCTCCCACACATAGAGAACTGGGAAGCTTCTATCCTACTCATGAAACATAGTCCTCAAAAAGTCTTTTCTAAACACCACTCACACAGACGGGGTGGAAGAGTATCTTATCACGAAGAGAAAAATACAATTAGACAGAGAACAGGAGCTGGTGGGGTTGTTTTATTTATTGCTTTCTTCCAACCCAAACTGTTAGGTTTTTAATCTGAGAAGGACTCCTTAACCTCTCTGGCACTTACTCTGCTATGTATATATATCAGCAACATTTACCTCCCAGCGAGAAGGAAACTGTTGTACATTTCTGAGTTTAAGAAGGTCATTCAATCCACAAGTGTTACCCAACAATTCAAAAGCAATCCTATGACTCCAGTATGGATTGTGTTTAGTCCTAAAATAATATGTACCAATTCTTTAGGGATTCCTGGGAAAGTCTCAATGTTCAGTTTAACTCCCACATCATCAGTTTGAAAACTCAGGGCTGTTTTTACTTTCATTTCTATCCTCCCCTGTAGTGCTTTTTAAAGGTGGTTTATTTTCCCCGAGTTTTGCCACAAAAGGGAGTTAATAAATTTTAAAGCCTATATGTGGGGAGGCAAAGGAGTGACGAGAAGGTACTCTGGTAATGTTTTTGTGTGTGGGAAGACTTGCTGTAGGCTTGTTTAATTTCTCCAGAAGTTTTCTCAGAAAAAAAAAACCAAGACAAGAAAGCTAATGCTCCTAATGACCCAGCCCCCTTGAATTTTGTATTTAATTTTGTTATAGCTGTCTTTGGATACCTCAGTGTATTCTGTACAAGGCATTACATGCTCTGCTCTTTGAGACTTTTCTGAGTTGAAATCCTGAGTTCAATCCACACTTGACAGAGCAGTGGCACATGATGTTTATGAATGGAAGCATCTCCGTGGTGCTTACTCTGAGTGAACAGGAGGCAGGGAGGAAAAGCACTTATTGCTTTGGAGTTCTCCTGACAGCCAGGTGTTATAAATAGCCAAGCACCCATTCTGGTTCTCTCCTCTGTTGCCCTGGGGATCTTATCCTTCCTGGTGGTGTGCTCCTTCAACATCTTCTGCCCTATCCTCTAGCAATTTGGCATAGGTCCTTCAGTGAAACAGGAGCACAGCCATTTCTTACACTATGATCACTTAGCGGTTAAGACCATTTATGTAGGAAGTGGAAAATTTGATTTCAGTGCCTTTCACAAGGGAGTCTAAATACACTAAAGAAAGTACTAACCACTAAATTATAACCTAAGCTGAAAGACAAACCTATCCTGTTGCAAATGTGCAGAAAATAATTAAAATTCAATAGGCTTCTGTTGTGGTTTGGGCACTTGCCCAGAGGAAGGTGCACGAGTGAGTCTTCTGAAGAGTTTTCCTATGTTACTCTGGCAATTTTGTACCACTTGAAAGCACTGAGCCCTACTTTAAGAAGGCAGATTGTCCCTCCAGCAAAGCCCTGATGAGTCCTACAGATTGGCATATGGTGGGACTTGGAACTAGATGCTGTGTGCAGCATTGTATTTGACCTGATATAGATAGATTCCTGCTCAGCACACAGGGTATAGGACATATGCTTAAAAGGTGTATGTATTTTGTCTTGTATCCTCTCGGACAGTGACCATTAACAAATACTTACTAACTCTTAGAGAAAGAGTTTAAAGAAACAAACATGTAAAAAGTGACTCTTCCCCACAGCATCCCGTTCTCCTGAATTTAGGATGTTCTCAGATGTTTAGAAACTACTCCAGTTGTCCTGCCCAACACTGTTCACAGCAAATGAATGAAATGTTCAGCTCTGGGTCCAGATGCCTAGAAATTAGGGAAAAAAGACTTTCCTTAGGTATGATCCTAAAACTTTTCTAGTCTACTTTCTTTTTACCTTCATCATTTCTTCCTCTTCTGGCCTCTATACCTTTAAAGACTTTCACACTCCTAGGAACTAAACTTGCACATAAATTTCATTCAGCCAAAGGAATCACTATAAGTATTTCAGATTAAAGACATTCTTCTGCTTAGTTATTCAACAATTACTGGCAAATTTTCACCTCTCAAGCCATACCTGTGCTGCCATACAGATGGTTGTGTTTAATCATTTCCTATAGTTCAATCCAGCATAGGCTCTACTGTTATAAATAGGTGCACCATGGGTGGCCTTATACAGCTTTTGTTTCAAAGAGAGTGTGAAAAGGCTCTATGTTTCCATTATGCAGTGATAGTCTGGTTTTAGTAGTACATCTACAAATTCTGCTACAAGCTATACTCAACACCTCCAAACCTCTGTAAGTCTTACAAGAAATATATACATGTGCAAACATACATAGTACAGTGAAGAACATTAAATATAAACCCCCTCCCATATTAGCAGGTCTAATTATCTACCATTTTTAAGGGCTTCATTTTAAATCATGAAATTAAGAACATTATTATAATACAGTCTCCTAATGTCAGTATCTTCAAAGAACTGAATACTTGTGGTACTTAAATTTTGAGAATGTCCTCTTCTTGCATTAATCTTTCATTAAATGTAAAGTGGCCTTTAATACACATTTTCTGTTTTGGCTTAAGGATTAAAAGTTGTTCTTTTGAGCATGACCCATATATAGTTTTATCACTAATTTGTGGAAGGGACATTCAGGTCAACAGAAGCTGTCTCTTAAGATATTGTAAAATGGTTATCTGGCATTTTTAAACTGTGTCATAAGCAAAGTAATAAGGAAGCTTTCAATTATAAAGCAAGAAAGAAGGGAAGCATTTACCTTACAGCAACTAGAACTTTCTGAATTACTGTTTTTATCACATGAATCTGACAACTCACTTTTAATGATTACAGACAGAATCCTTCCCCTGATGTCTGTGTTAGTGGCTGAGTTATGAACTTTGTACTAGTGAGGAGGGAGAAAGCATTCAGGTACCTGTATGAAGAAAAGGCATCTCGAAGAATTGAAGTAATTTTAATTCAAGTTGCTTTTAAAAATATTGGTTTAGCCTAGGCAATCCTTCCTTTTTTTTTCTGCTGTAGGTATAGTTGGGCGTTTCTCTTTTTTTTTTCTGGAATATATATCCTTATAGATAAGGAGAATCAAATTTTATGTGGCAAGGAGTATTTCATGCTAGTTATCTTCCTTGTCATTTGGATTATGCTGTGTAAATAGAGCAAACCAGTAAATTTATTCCACTAAAATTAAATTAGTGCATATGAAATCAAATTTCCCTGAGGCAAAAATCTGCTAGGTAAATAGAAGAACTTGTTTGCATACACCTGTGTTTGGAACAGCTTGTCACGCTATGGAGATATGAATGGCAAGACAGGCATTTTAGTTTTCAGACTCGAGATTTCAATTCTAACAGACACTGTTGAGAACAAGGCTTTCAGGAATTCTGTGTTGTTTCTGGTCTTTGCAAGATAATTCCCCAAGTAGCACAGCAAGCAGCTCACGGTGACTAGACAACTCCCTCCAGTGGGAGATTTATTGCATGAACTCTGTTTGAAGCTTCTAATGATTGTCTCTCTGGCAGCAGATGCATCACAAGCTATTAATGTCTTGCTTCCTTTTACCTTTTCACAATAAATCTGTAATCTTTTATATTTCTTAAAACAAAACTCTGTAAAGCACATTGCACTTTGCTGCAGGGAGCTGTGGTTTTGTTCTTGAGAGGGATACAGGCCAAATAGTTAAAGGAATTAAAGGCTTACCTGCTATACACACAGAAAGAATTGAATGAAACCAGAAGCCTGTTTCCTCATTGTTAATCCTTCTATTGAAGAGCAATAGTGGCACTGGGGCATATAAGTTGTGACAGTGAATTTAGCCTCTTATAAAAGGAGAGATGGAAACACATGCTGCAGCCTCCTCCAGAATGGCACATCCACTACAAATCCCTAAGCAGTTGGCATTCTTGTTAGCTTTTTCTCTAATCTGTGTCCTGTACCTCTGACTGTGCCAGATGCTAACCTATATACCTCCAACTGTAAAGAACAATATGTAATGCCAGCAGAAAAGATTTTATAACACATGCAATAAGTATATTCTTGTTCTTACATCTAGGTTCTCTGTAGGCTTCTATAGTACTTCCAGAAGCTACTGTTATGCACAGCATAATGATACACATCTTAATTTAAATTGAATTTTCTTAATTTTCATGTTTCTTAGGGTTATGATTTAGAAATAGAAATCTTTTGACAACAGAACAGGTGCAGAACAGGTTTTGAAAATAAAAATTTCCCTATGTCATGTTTTGTGAGACACTTCAGCATTTTTCAGTAGTGTTTGTCTTTACGCAAAGACATAATTCTATCTTGTACTTGTACATCAGTCAGTTATCTCTGAATCAAGACATATGTTTCCAACGTGACACTCATCAGTGTTCGCACAAAGAGGAGATATGGCTTTCATTCTCCTGTGGCCACTATATCTTAGGCAGCAGGCTCTGCTGCCAGCTGTTCCTCTAAATGCAGAGTTTAAATAAATATTGTAGGAGACAGACATAAAGATGGTTGCAAGGCTCTGATATTGCAGAAGGACATTGCCTGAACTCAGGAGTTTTTTCACTAGCATAGTAAGCGTGATTTGTTCTCACAGCAGTTCTGTCCAAGGCTGTTCACACATATACGGACACAGACATAACCTGGAAGATGAGAACTAGGCCTGCTGAGTACACCAAGGTCTACAAGATCTGCAAGCTCTTACATCAGGATTTTGCTCTCATATAGTGCTCAGCAGAAGATTTAGTTTTCTCTTTGCAAATTGAGAGCATGTGAGAGCATGACTGTGGAGATAAAAACAAGACAAGTGAAAAGCTCACCTGCTACATTTAGGAGGTGCTATCAGAGCTACTCCTACCACATCTCAATTGCAAGTTACTGTGGAAGCTGAGGACAAAGAGGGAGACCTAACTTCGTCTTTGCACACCTGCAGGTGTAAGTTTAAAATCAATATGATTCTATAACTTCCATTTCTAATCTTGTAAGACACATCTCAGTTATAGAAAGGTGACACAGTGTCTTGTTTTCATGTCTGTGCCTGTGCAAGATTTGTTCATTGCCACAGTGGCTGTGTGCCTTGTAGTACAGACACTTTCCCCGTGCTCCTTAGAGTGTGAGGAGTTGCTGTTCTTGCCATGTTGGTACCATTGTACCCCAGGAAAAACTACTCTGGTCCACGCTGCCTGAATGAGGTAAGTTCTCATGGCAACCACACTTTATCCACAGAAATGTGCATTGTTCTCTAGCTCTTTCCCTTTCTGTGCAGAAATGATGTAAGATCCAAGGGAGTAGAAGACCAAGAAAGAAACCTAATTGGCATGCAAGCAGCAAATGCTGTGGCACTTATTTACCTTTTACGCTGATTGCTACTGTTTCACAAATTATTAGGCAGCCCAAAGTTTTATGAGATGACACATATGTTAAGAACACACCATTAGGGCCGCTCAGCAACATGCACATACACTAGAAGGTTTCTTTTTAGGCAGAAGTCAAGTTAACACAGGATTAGTTATTGTCAGATATGGCAGCAAACAACAGCTATGTTGCTTTGTGCCTCAGGAGATTATTTCAGTCACTTCCTCCCTCCCTCCTTTCCTTCCCCCTTCTCCAGATTGATCAGGCTTGTCAGTGCTAGGGTGATTCATGGGAAGTTGGAAAGAAGAGAGGAACTGCTTTGCTGGTGGGGATGGCCAGAGCTCCCTGCTCCCACTCCACTCCAGCGGCCCCAGTGAGGCTCCTGCCAGCAGCGGATTAAGTGGCACGATGGTGATGGTGACTGTGGCAGAGCTACACCTGTAACATGGGAACTCTCCTCTGATGGTGTAAGGTTATGTTAAATCTCCTTTGTAGAACTAGCAGGGGAGTGGTTTGTTTTTTATTTTCCAGATTTCAAAACCTTTTGACCTGGAGAAAGAAATCCCCTGTGCTTTTACTGGTACTTCACTCTTAAAAGGGAGCAAAGGCTTGGCCTCAGCCTAGTAACAGCTAACATTTACCTTGGTTGCAAGAACATCCTTAGTTTTTCCAGCCATCTTGAAACTCCTCAGATCACAAAGCAGACCTGTTGCTGGGAGAAAAGCCTCCCCTATAGAGAACAACCACTTATTCACTGGGAGGCTGCTTATAGTGCTGCACTCAGCTCTGAGGCACTGCTGGGTCTGAGTAGGCAGATCCAGCTGTAAAAGGTAAAGGTCTTGCTTTCATACCTTAACGTAGTTCCTATTCTTGTGACTTTTATTGATGCCTTAACTGATTGCTCTCACCCTTTGTACTGTATCCATAAACCTAGTGTCAGGTTCTACCAGCAAAATAGATCACAAAACCTGTAATTACAATATTAGTTAGCAAAATGTATAAAGTTCTTTAGTTTGTTATGTTTTGTTTTGTTTATTTTGGATTATTACCTTCTTTGTTGTCATGGGGGTCACTGTAGATAGAAGCCAGGGTAAACAAGGAGAAAACGACAAAAGCCAGCAAGATGAAAGCTACTTCAAGATTTGTGAAGGGCAGCTCCATCAACTGTTACTGCTTTGCCTAGGAAAAAGTGTAAAATTTGCTCATTTGTTGGGTGTGGAAAGGAACTGCTTTCAATAGAGTGGTTAAGTCTTTAGTCAGGAGGACACTAGATCCTGGTCAAACTGGTTAAGTAACTTTAGTCTGTAACAATAATGCTGGCTCACACAAGAGCGCACGTTCAAGCCCTTTTTACTGAGGACGCGGTACGTACAATTGCTCTGGGGTACATTTACAGCAGTTATTAAGGTAAAGCTGCACTTAACCAGATGTCTATCTATATATGTGTAATGCATTTAATATCAGGAACATATTTTGACACTGAAGGAGTAGTAAAGAAATCCTTATTAAAACAAAAAAGTATCTGTAAAGGTCTGCAAGAAAGCATAGATTTTCTTACCAGTAAAACTCCTAGTATAGAAAAAGTCTGCCTTCTGTGTAGTGGAAAGTTCAAAGTGTAGGAGAGAAAGCCCCAACATTATAACCAAATTACAAAGCCAATCCCAATCAATAGCCTAAGGATTCTGAAGTCAATCGAAAATTAAAGTGTTTGATTGTCCACAGGATTTAGCTCTAAAAAGCAGTGTCCCAGAAATCTTAAAACCAAAGAGTCCAATACATTCATACAGAGAAGTGAAAAACCAGAAGCATATAAAAAAAATGGAAACCGCTTGCATTAAATAAAGAGAAGCTGGCACTTACTGTTTCCTAGGAATTTGTGAGTGCATTCCATTGGAGTTTCTTCATAATCATCCCAATTAAATAAAATGATTCAGTATCATGAACTGAGCTACTCACTAACAGCTGGAAGAATCTAATGTAACGTGGTTCCCTGATGGTTTTCACTTGCTGCCTTGCTCATGCAGGTGCAGTCCACATCACACTGGAGAGTGGTGAAAGTGGGAGGAGGAGGCACAGCTCACGGAGTTTTTTTGGTCTTGTACCTGCCTACAGTATGCTGGCTATGTGCAAGTAAACTGAAGCAACAGAAGTTGTAGCAGTGCCTTTGGGGTAGTCAAGGCTGAAGTTTGCACATTGTAAATACTGTTGAATTTTAAGCCCTAGTGAAATATTAACATAATGGTAAACAAAGGTCACTAATATAAGACCCAGCTCAATAAATGTATTGGCAAGAATTAAAAAATTCAGATACATACAGATATAAGCAATAATTATTAGAATGATATGGCTGTGTCAACAAGAACTAAACCTGTAGATGACTTATATGAAAATGGTCCTTTGGAAGGATTTTTCTAATCACATTGTAAGGATTTTGTTTGTTGAAAAACCTTGGTCTGAAACCCAAAAATGACATTTACACAAACTAAAGCATTAGCCACCTCTGATTGTATTAGCTGCATATTAATTAAAAGGGCTTTCTAAAGTATAATTTTTTTTTTAATTCCAATTTTTCTATTACTTAAAAATATTAAGTATTTTGACATTGCTACTTCTGATTTTTTGCAGAGTGATCTTAGCAGGAATAGTTCCACAGCAGTAAAAGTAGTGATGGTTATGAAACAGTGTCAATAACACCTGAATAGAATAGAAGAATATGGAGATGATTTGATCTCTGTTACATCCTGTGTAGCTTTGTTAGTTGCTACTGTTTTCCTACTCTTTGCTTCTTTAAACTAGTTTTCAGTTTCTTGGCTGGTCTTTCAGTTGTCTAAAATTGAAAAAGTTAACTTCAAAATGCTATGACATCATCTATTGTAAATGAGCATCATTTGCTAACTGCAAAATGCTGCAAATGTGATGAGCAGCTTCTTCTGCCAAGTCATGTGCTGTCGTAGGCTGGGTATCCTAATAAAGGAGTAAGTTTATTTAAATCTGCTTGGATATTTATACAGCACAGGTGTATCCTTCATCATTAGCTCAGGAGTGAACTGAAACAGAAAAAAAGACAAGAATGGGGCTCATGAAAGAATAGCTAGAGAAGCTCCAGCAGAAAAAATGCTGCTATAGGAATAAGTAAGTGACAACATGAATAGTGTGTATATATCAGAGAGAAGTACAGCCTTTGGACTTACATATCTGTAGCTTCCCAGTTACCTCAGTATACCCTAAGTTCACAGTGGGTGTACTCTAGACTCCTGTTTGCTGAATCTGTTCATTTTGTTTCCTTAACTTGTGTTTTAAACTTATAAAAGTGTAACTGAAACCAGACATTAGCCATGAAAAATGCAATAACTTTATTATGGTATACTGAAAAAGCTCTACATGAGGTAAGACATTTTCTCCCATCATAGGGTTTAGCTTTAGTAGCAGTTATATAAAAAATGGGATGTTATAAAGATTAACTCAAACTTTCTCCCTTGGCTTTGGTGCTCTTACAGTTAATGCTTGAGGACTGCTCAGCTTAGAGCATACATCCTTCTTTGTTATCTTGGTAAAGAAATGAGTCAACAGTGTTAGTGAGTCAGCAAGGCACATAAAATAGCTTTTGCTAAAAAGCACCCCAACCAACCAAGCAAACAAAAAACAACTAAGAAACAACAAAAAAGGTTGCTGTGTTGTTAAAATGTTGTTAGAAAAAACATTGAAGTTGCTCTGAGTCTGGCTTTTCCTTACTAGTAGCTAGACTGTGTTCAGTTCAGGGGCATTTTCTGTTCATAGAAATTGACAGTGGCAGATTGTTTTTCTATGTAGTCTTGTTTGGGGTTATTTGTTCTCTGGATGTTATATCCAATGTCTTTAATATTAAATGTACCTATATGTATTTAGCTTTGTTGTCCATTTCCTATTCCATGTTTTTACCTGCCTAAGGAACTAATCTGCACTAAAAGGGAAAAGATCCTGCCATGTTTATCTCTGTGGGATATTGGTGACTTTATAACTCAGCAGTGAAGTGAAATTTTGTTTCTAGCACTGAACATAACACTCTGACACTTTTGACCTACAGAAAAAATCTAAATATGAATGATTATTTTTTTTTTAATATTAGCTTGAGATCAGATTGAATTGAGACTCTCTGCCCGGCAGCAGAGAGGGGCACAAACACTTGGCCCCTGCGCCCAGAGCCGAAGAGCCAGGAGGGGATACTGGTGCTGCGCCTCTTCAGCGCACAGCTGGCATAGCAACGGTGGCACCCGCCTACCTGTCACTCCTCGTGTTCACCCCAAAAGTCCATTTGCATCCAAAAAATGCAGTGCCCGCCCTCGGCTGCCCAGCAGCAGAGCCAACAGATAGTCCAGTCCTCCACTGAAACAGACCTCTCAGTCCAGTCCTCCACTGAAATTGAGGAAATTGGAGGAAATTGAAAGAAAGAAAGAAAGAAAGAAAGAAAGAAAGAAAGAAAGAAAGAAAGAAAGAAAGAAAGAAAGAAAGAAAGAAAGAAAGAAAGAAAGAAAGAAAGAAAGAAAGAAAGAAAGAAAGAAAGAAAGAAAGAAAAGAAAGAAAGAAAGAAAGATTGTCATGGTTTGAGCATGTTTTGAGGGTGTTTTTTGTTCAAGGTTTTTTTTTCCAGCCAGGTGGGAGGGGAGTCCGGGTGGAAGGAGAGACAGGACACCTGACCCAGGCTAGCCAATGAGGTATTCCATACGATAGCACATGATGCCCAGGATGCATACTGGGAAAGAGAAGGCTGGAGGGTAGAGCTCTGGAGGAAATTGAAAGAAAGAAAGAAAGAAAGAAAGAAAGAAAGAAAGAAAGAAAGAAAGAAAGAAAGAAAGAAAGAAAGAAAGAAAGAAAGAAAGAAAGAAAGAAAGAAAGAAAGAAAGAAAGAAAGAAAGAAAGAAAGAAAGAAAGAAAGAAAGAAAGAAAGAAAGAAAGAAAGAAAGAAAGAAAGAAAGAAAGAAAGAAAGAAAGAAAGAAAGAAAGAAAAGAAAGAAAGAAAGAAAGAAAGAAAGAAAGAAAGAAAGAAAGAAAGAAAGAAAGAAAGAAAGAAAGAAAGAAAGAAAGAAAGAAAGAAAGAAAGAAAGAAAGAAAGAAAGAAAGAAAGAAAGAAAGATTGTCATGGTTTGAGCATGTTTTGAGGGTGTTTTTTGTTCAAGGTTTTTTTTTTCCAGCCAGGTGGGAGGGGAGTCCGGGTGGAAGGAGAGACAGGACACCTGACCCAGGCTAGCCAATGAGGTATTCCATACGATAGCACATGATGCCCAGGATGCATACTGGGAAAGAGAAGGCTGGAGGGTAGAGCTCTGGAGGAAATTGAAAGAAAGAAAGAAAGAAAGAAAGAAAGAAAGAAAGAAAGAAAGAAAGAAAGAAAGAAAGAAAGAAAGAAAGAAAGAAAGAAAGAAAGAAAGAAAGAAAGAAGAAAGAAAGAAAGAAAGAAAGAAAGAAAGAAAGAAAGAAAGAAAGAAAGAAAGAAAGAAAGAAAGAAAGAAAGAAAGAAAGAAAGAAAGAAAGAAAGAAAGAAAGAAAGAAAGAAAGAAAGAAAGAAAGAAAGAAAGAAAGAAAGAAAGAAAGAAAGAAAGAAAGAAAGAAAGAAAGAAAGAAAGAAAGAAGAAAGAAAGAAAGAAAGAAAGAAAGAAAGAAAGAAAGAAAGAAAGAAAGAAAGAAAGAAAGAAAGAAAGAAAGAAAGAAAGAAAGAAAGAAAGAAAGAAAGAAAGAAAGAAAGAAAGAAAGAAAGAAAGAAAGAAAGAAAGAAAGAAAGAAAGAAAGAAAGAAAGAAAGATTGTCATGGTTTGAGCATGTTTTGAGGGTGTTTTTTGTTCAAGGTTTTTTTTTTCCAGCCAGGTGGGAGGGGAGTCCGGGTGGAAGGAGAGACAGGACACCTGACCCAGGCTAGCCAATGAGGTATTTTATACGATAGCACATGATGCCCAGGATGCATACTGGGAAAGAGAAGGCTGGAGGGTAGAGCTCTGGAGGAAATTGAAAGAAAGAAAGAAAGAAAGAAAGAAAGAAAGAAAGAAAGAAAGAAAGAAAGAAAGAAAGAAAGAAAGAAAGAAAGAAAGAAAGAAAGAAAGAAAGAAAGAAAGAAAGAAAGAAAGAAAGAAAGAAAGAAAGAAAGAAAGAAAGAAAGAAAGAAAGAAAGAAAGAAAGAAAGAAAGAAAGAAAGAAAGAAAGAAAGAAAGAAAGAAAGAAAGAAAGAAAGAAAGAAAGAAAGAAAGAAAGAAAGAAAGAAAGAAAGAAAGAAAGAAAGAAAGAAAGAAAAGAAAGAAAGAAAGAAAGAAAGAAAGAAAGAAAGAAAGAAAGAAAGAAAGAAAGAAAGAAAGAAAAGAAAGAAAGAAAGAAAGAAAGAAAGAAAGAAAGAAAGAAAGAAAGAAAGAAAGAAAGAAAGAAAGAAAGAAAGAAAGAAAGAAAGAAAGAAAGAAAGATTGTCATGGTTTGAGCATGTTTTGAGGGTGTTTTTTGTTCAAGGTTTTTTTTTTCCAGCCAGGTGGGAGGGGAGTCCGGGTGGAAGGAGAGACAGGACACCTGACCCAGGCTAGCCAATGAGGTATTCCATACGATAGCACATGATGCCCAGGATGCATACTGGGAAAGAGAAGGCTGGAGGGTAGAGCTCTGGAGGAAAGAAAGAAAGAAAGAAAGAAAGAAAGAAAGAAAGAAAGAAAGAAAGAAAGAAAGAAAGAAAGAAAGAAAGAAAGAAAGAAAGAAAGAAAGAAAGAAAGAAAGAAAGAAAGAAAGAAAGAAAGAAAGAAAGAAAGAAAGAAAGAAAGAAAGAAAGAAAGAAAGAAAGAAAGAAAGAAAGAAAGAAAGAAAGAAAGAAAGAAAGAAAGAAAGAAAGAAAGAAAGAAAGAAAGAAAGAAAGAAAGAAAGAAAGAAAGAAAGAAAGAAAGAAAGAAAGAAAGAAAGAAAGAAAGAAAGAAAGAAAGAAAGAAAGAAAGAAAGAAAAGAAAGAAAGAAAGAAAGAAAGAAAGAAGAAAGAAAGAAAGAAAGAAAGAAAGAAAGAAAGATTGTCATGGTTTGAGCATGTTTTGAGGGTGTTTTTTGTTCAAGGTTTTTTTTTTCCAGCCAGGTGGGAGGGGAGTCCGGGTGGAAGGAGAGACAGGACACCTGACCCAGGCTAGCCAATGAGGTATTCCATACGATAGCACATGATGCCCAGGATGCATACTGGGAAAGAGAAGGCTGGAGGGTAGAGCTCTGGAGGAAAATGAAAGAAAGAAAGAAAGAAAGAAAGAAAAGAAAGAAAGAAAGAAAGAAAGAAAGAAAGAAAGAAAGAAAGAAAGAAAGAAAGAAAGAAAGAAAGAAAGAAAGAAAGAAAGAAAGAAAGAAAGAAAGAAAGAAAGAAAGAAAGAAAGAAAGAAAGAAAGAAAGAAAGAAAGAAAGAAAGAAAGAAAGAAAGAAAGAAAGAAAAGAAAGAAAGAAAGAAAGAAAGAAAGAAAGAAAGAAAGAAAGAAAGAAAGAAAGAAAGAAAGAAAGAAAGAAAGAAAGAAGAAAGAAAGAAAGAAAGAAAGAAAGAAAGAAAGAAAGAAAGAAAGAAAGAAAGAAAGAAAGAAAGAAAGAAAGAAAGAAAGAAAGAAAGAAAGAAAGAAAGAAAGAAAGAAAGAAAGAAAGAAAGAAAGAAAGAAAGAAAGAAAGAAAGAAAGAAAGAAAGAAAGAAAGAAAGAAAGAAAAGAAAGATTGTCATGGTTTGAGCATGTTTTGAGGGTGTTTTTTGTTCAAGGTTTTTTTTTTCCAGCCAGGTGGGAGGGGAGTCCGGGTGGAAGGAGAGACAGGACACCTGACCCAGGCTAGCCAATGAGGTATTTCATACGATAGCACATGATGCCCAGGATGCATACTGGAAAGAGAAGGCTGGAGGGTAGAGCTCTGGAGGAAAATTGAAAGAAAGAAAGAAAGAAAGAAAGAAAGAAAGAAAGAAAGAAAGAAAGAAAGAAAGAAAGAAAGAAAGAAAGAAAGAAAGAAAGAAAGAAAGAAAGAAAGAAGAAAGAAAGAAAGAAAGAAAGAAAGAAAGAAAGAAAGAAAGAAAGAAGAAAGAAAGAAAGAAGAAAGAAAGAAAGAAAGAAAGAAAGAAAGAAAGAAAGAAAGAAAGAAAGAAAGAAAGAAAGAAAGAAAGAAAGAAAGAAAGAAAGAAAGAAAGAAAGAAAGAAAGAAAGAAAGAAAGAAAGAAAGAAAGAAAGAAAGAAAGAAAGAAAGAAAGAAAGAAAGAAAGAAAGAAAGAAAGAAAGAAAGAAAGAAAGAAAGAAAGAAAGAAAGAAAGAAAGAAAGAAAGTAAGAAAGAAAGAAAGAAAGAAAGAAAGAAAGAAAGAAAGAAAGAAAGAAAGAAAGAAAGAAAGAAAGAAAGAAAGAAAAGAAATAAAGAAAGAAAAGAAAGAAAGATTGTCATGGTTTGAGCATGTTTTGAGGGTGTTTTTTGTTCAAGGTTTTTTTTTTCCAGCCAGGTGGGAGGGGAGTCCGGGTGGAAGGAGAGACAGGACACCTGACCCAGGCTAGCCAATGAGGTATTCCATACGATAGCACATGATGCCCAGGATGCATACTGGGAAAGAGAAGGCTGGAGGGTAGAGCTCTGGAGGAAAATTGAAAGAAAGAAAGAAAGAAAGAAAGAAAGAAAGAAAGAAAGAAAGAAAGAAAGAAAGAAAGAAAGAAAGAAGAAAGAAAGAAAGAAAGAAAGAAAGAAAGAAAGAAAGAAAGAAAGAAAGAAAGAAAGAAAGAAAGAAAGAAAGAAAGAAAGAAAGAAAGAAGAAAGAAAGAAAGAAAGAAAGAAAGAAAGAAAGAAAGAAAGAAAGAAAGAAAGAAAGAAAGAAAGAAAGAAAGAAAGAAAGAAAGAAAGAAAGAAAGAAAGAAAGAAAGAAAGAAAGAAAGAAAGAAAGAAAGAAACACAGAAAGAAAGAAAGAAAGAAAGAAAGAAAGAAAGAAAGAAAGAAAGAAAGAAAGAAAGAAAGAAAGAAAGAAAGATTGTCATGGTTTGAGCATGTTTTGAGGGTGTTTTTTGTTCAAGGTTTTTTTTTCCAGCCAGGTGGGAGGGGAGTCCGGGTGGAAGGAGAGACAGGACACCTGACCCAGGCTAGCCAATGAGGTATTCCATACGATAGCACATGATGCCCAGGATGCATACTGGGAAAGAGAAGGCTGGAGGGTAGAGCTCTGGAGGAAATGAAAGAAAGAAAGAAAGAAAGAAAGAAAGAAAGAAAGAAAGAAAGAAAGAAAGAAAGAAAGAAAGAAAGAAAGAAAGAAAGAAAGAAAGAAAGAAAGAAAGAAAGAAAGAAAGAAAGAAAGAAAGAAAGAAAGAAAGAAAGAAAGAAAGAAAGAAAGAAAGAAAGAAAGAAAGAAAGAAAGAAAAGAAAGAAAGAAAGAAAGAAAGAAAGAAAGAAAGAAAGAAAGAAAGAAAGAAAGAAAGAAAGAAAGAAAGAAAGAAAGAAAGAAAGAAAGAAAGAAAGAAAGAAAGAAAGAAAGAAAGAAAGAAAGAAAGAAAGAAAGAAAGAAAGAAAGAAAGAAAGAAAGAAAAGAAAGAAAGAAAGAAAGAAAGAAAGAAAGAAAGAAAGAAAGAAAGAAAGAAAGAAAGAAAGAAAGAAAGATTGTCATGGTTTGAGCATGTTTTGAGGGTGTTTTTTGTTCAAGGTTTTTTTTTCCAGCCAGGTGGGAGGGGAGTCCGGGTGGAAGGAGAGACAGGACACCTGACCCAGGCTAGCCAATGAGGTATTCCATACGATAGCACATGATGCCCAGGATGCATACTGGGAAAGAGAAGGCTGGAGGGTAGAGCTCTGGAGGAAATTGAAAGAAAGAAAGAAAGAAAGAAAGAAAGAAAGAAAGAAAGAAAGAAAGAAAGAAAGAAAGAAAGAAAGAAAGAAAGAAAGAAAGAAAGAAAGAAAGAAAGAAAGAAAGAAAGAAAGAAAGAAAAGAAAGAAAGAAAGAAAGAAAGAAAGAAAGAAAGAAAGAAAGAAAGAAAGAAAGAAAGAAAGAAAGAAAGAAAGAAAGAAAGAAAGAAAGAAAGAAAGAAAGAAAGAAAGAAAGAAAGAAAGAAAGAAAGAAAGAAAGAAAGAAAAGAAAGAAAGGAAAGAAAGAAAGAAAGAAAGAAAGAAAGAAAGAAAGAAAGAAAGAAAGAAAGAAAGAAAGAAAGAAAGAAAGAAAGAAAGAAAGAAAGAAAGAAAGAAAGAAAGAAAGAAAGAAAGAAAGAAAGAAAGAAAGAAAGAAAGAAAGAAAGAAAGATTGTCATGGTTTGAGCATGTTTTGAGGGTGTTTTTTGTTCAAGGTTTTTTTTTTCCAGCCAGGTGGGAGGGGAGTCCGGGTGGAAGGAGAGACAGGACACCTGACCCAGGCTAGCCAATGAGGTATTCCATACGATAGCACATGATGCCCAGGATGCATACTGGGAAAGAGAAGGCTGGAGGGTAGAGCTCTGGAGGAAATTGAAAGAAAGAAAGAAAGAAAGAAAGAAAGAAAGAAAGAAAGAAAGAAAGAAAGAAAGAAAGAAAGAAAGAAAGAAAGAAAGAAAGAAAGAAAGAAAGAAAGAAAGAAAGAAAGAAAGAAAGAAAGAAAGAAAGAAAGAAAGAAAGAAAGAAAGAAAGAAAGAAAGAAAGAAAGAAAGAAAGAAAGAAAGAAAGAAAGAAAGAAAGAAAGAAAGAAAGAAAGAAAGAAAGAAAGAAAGAAAGAAAGAAAGAAAGAAAGAAAGAAAGAAAGAAAGAAAGAAAGAAAGAAAGAAAGAAAGAAAGAAAGAAAAGAAAGAAAGAAAGAAAGAAAGAAAGAAAGAAAGAAAGAAAGAAAGAAAGAAAGAAAGAAAGAAAGAAAGAAAGAAAGAAAGAAAGAAAGAAAGAAAGAAAGAAAGAAAGAAAGAAAGAAAGAAAGAAAGAAAGAAAGAAAGAAAGAAAGAAAGAAAGAAAGAAAGAAAGAAAGATTGTCATGGTTTGAGCATGTTTTGAGGGTGTTTTTTGTTCAAGGTTTTTTTTTTCCAGCCAGGTGGGAGGGGAGTCCGGGTGGAAGGAGAGACAGGACACCTGACCCAGGCTAGCCAATGAGGTATTCCATACGATAGCACATGATGCCCAGGATGCATACTGGGAAAGAGAAGGCTGGAGGGTAGAGCTCTGGAGGAAATTGAAAGAAAGAAAGAAAGAAAGAAAGAAAGAAAGAAAGAAAGAAAGAAAGAAAGAAAGAAAGAAAGAAAGAAAGAAAGAAAGAAAGAAAGAAAGAAAGAAAGAAAGAAAGAAAGAAAGAAAGAAAGAAAGAAAGAAAGAAAGAAAGAAGAAAGAAAGAAAGAAAGAAAGAAAGAAAGAAAGAAAGAAAGAAAGAAAGAAAGAAAGAAAGAAAGAAAGAAAGAAAGAAAGAAAGAAAGAAAGAAAGAAAGAAAGAAAGAAAGAAAGAAAGAAAGAAAGAAAGAAAGAAAGAAGAAAGAAAGAAAGAAAGAAAGAAAGAAAGAAAGAAAGAAAGAAAGAAAGAAAGAAAGAAAGAAAGAAAGAAAGAAAGAAAGAAAGAAAGAAAGAAAGAAAGAAAGAAAGAAAGATTGTCATGGTTTGAGCATGTTTTGAGGGTGTTTTTTGTTCAAGGTTTTTTTTTCCAGCCAGGTGGGAGGGGAGTCCGGGTGGAAGGAGAGACAGGACACCTGACCCAGGCTAGCCAATGAGGTATTCCATACGATAGCACATGATGCCCAGGATGCATACTGGGAAAGAGAAGGCTGGAGGGTAGAGCTCTGGAGGAAATTGAAAGAAAGAAAGAAAGAAAGAAAGAAAGAAAGAAAGAAAGAAAGAAAGAAAGAAAGAAAGAAAGAAAGAAAGAAAGAAAGAAAGAAAGAAAGAAAGAAAGAAAGAAAGAAAGAAAGAAAGAAAGAAAGAAAGAAAGAAAGAAAGAAAGAAAGAAAGAAAGAAAGAAAGAAAGAAAGAAAGAAAGAAAGAAAGAAAGAAAAGAAAGAAAGAAAGAAAGAAAGAAAGAAAGAAAGAAAGAAAGAAAGAAAGAAAGAAAGAAAGAAAGAAAGAAAGAAAGAAAGAAAGAAAGAAAGAAAGAAAGAAAGAAAGAAAGAAAGAAAGAAAGAAAGAAAGAAAGAAAGAAAGAAAGAAAGAAAGAAAGAAAGAAAGAAAGAAAGAAGAAAGAAAGAAAGAAAGAAAGAAAGAAAGAAAGAAAGAAAGAAAGAAAGAAAGAAAGAAAGAAAGAAAGAAAGAAAGAAAGAAAGAAAGAAAGAAAGAAAGAAAGAAAGAAAGAAAGAAAGATTGTCATGGTTTGAGCATGTTTTGAGGGTGTTTTTTGTTCAAGGTTTTTTTTTCCAGCCAGGTGGGAGGGGAGTCCGGGTGGAAGGAGAGACAGGACACCTGACCCAGGCTAGCCAATGAGGTATTCCATACGATAGCACATGATGCCCAGGATGCATACTGGGAAAGAGAAGGCTGGAGGGTAGAGCTCTGGAGGAAAATTGAAAGAAAGAAAGAAAGAAAGAAAGAAAGAAAGAAAGAAAGAAAGAAAGAAAGAAAGAAAGAAAAGAAAGAAAGAAAGAAAGAAAGAAAGAAAGAAAGAAAGAAAGAAAGAAAGAAAGAAAGAAAGAAAGAAAGAAAGAAAGAAAGAAGAAAGAAAGAAAGAAAGAAAGAAAGAAAGAAAGAAAGAAAGAAAGAAAGAAAGAAAGAAAGAAAGAAAGAAAGAAAGAAAGAAAGAAAGAAAGAAAGAAAGAAAGAAAGAAAGAAAGAAAGAAAGAAAGAAAGAAAGAAAGAAAGAAAGAAAGAAAGAAAGAAAGAAAGAAAGAAAGAAAGAAAGAAAGAAAGAAAGAAAGAAAGAAAGAAAGAAAGAAAGAAAGAAAGAAAGAAAGAAAGAAAGAAAGAAAGAAAGAAAGAAAGAAAGAAAGAAAGAAAGAAAGAAAGAAAGAAAGATTGTCATGGTTTGAGCATGTTTTGAGGGTGTTTTTTGTTCAAGGTTTTTTTTTTCCAGCCAGGTGGGAGGGGAGTCCGGGTGGAAGGAGAGACAGGACACCTGACCCAGGCTAGCCAATGAGGTATATATACGATAGCACAAGATGCCCAGGATGCATTCTGGGAAAGAGAAGGCTGGAGGGTAGAGCTCTGGATGAAATTGAAAGAAAGAAAGAAAGAAAGAAAGAAAGAAAGAAAGAAAGAAAGAAAGAAAGAAAGAAAGAAAGAAAGAAAGAAGAAAGAAAGAAAGAAAGAAAGAAAGCAAGAAAGAAAGAAAGAAAGAAAGAAAGAAAGAAAGAAAGAAAGAAAGAAAGAAAGAAAGAAAGAAAGAAAGAAAGAAAGAAAGAAAGAAAGAAAGAAAGAAAGAAAAGAAAGAAGAAAGAAAGAAAGAAAGAAAGAAAGAAAGAAAGAAAGAAAGAAAGAAAGAAAGAAAGAAAGAAAGAAAGAAAGAAAGAAAGAAAGAAAGAAAGAAAGAAAGAAAGAAAGAAAGAAAGAAAGAAAGAAAGAAAGAAAGAAAGAAAGAAAGAAAGAAAGAAAGAAAGAAAGAAAGAAAGAAAGAAAGAAAGAAAGAAAGAAAGAAAGATTGTCATGGTTTGAGCATGTTTTGAGGGTGTTTTTTGTTCAAGGTTTTTTTTTTCCAGCCAGGTGGGAGGGGAGTCCGGGTGGAAGGAGAGACAGGACACCTGACCCAGGCTAGCCAATGAGGTATTTCCATACGATAGCACATGATGCCCAGGATGCATACTGGGAAAGAGAAGGCTGGAGGGTAGAGCTCTGGAGGAAATTGAAAGAAAGAAAGAAAGAAAGAAAGAAAGAAAGAAAGAAAGAAAGAAAGAAAGAAAGAAAGAAAGAAAGAAAGAAAGAAAGAAAGAAAGAAAGAAAGAAAGAAAGAAAGAAAGAAAGAAAGAAAGAAAGAAAGAAAGAAAGAAAGAAAGAAAGAAAGAAAGAAAGAAAGAAAGAAAGAAAGAAAGAAGAAAGAAAGAAAGAAAGAAAGAAAGAAAGAAAGAAAGAAAGAAAGAAAGAAAGAAAGAAAGAAAGAAAGAAAGAAAGAAAGAAAGAAAGAAAGAAAGAAAGAAAGAAAGAAAGAAAGAAAGAAAGAAAGAAAGAAAGAAAGAAAGAAAGAAAGAAAGAAAGAAAAGAAAGAAAGAAAGAAAGAAAAGAAAGAAAGAAAGAAAGAAAGAAAGAAAGAAGAAAGAAAGAAAGAAAGAAGAAAGAAAGAAAGAAAGAAAGAAAGAAAGAAAGAAAGAAAGAAAGAAAGAAAGAAAGAAAGAAAGAAAGAAAGAAGAAAGAAAGAAAGAAAGAAAGAAAGAAAGAAAGATTGTCATGGTTTGAGCATGTTTTGAGGGTGTTTTTTGTTCAAGGTTTTTTTTTTCCAGCCAGGTGGGAGGGGAGTCCGGGTGGAAGGAGAGACAGGACACCTGACCCAGGCTAGCCAATGAGGTATTCCATACGATAGCACATGATGCCCAGGATGCATACTGGGAAAGAGAAGGCTGGAGGGTAGAGCTCTGGAGGAAAATTGAAAGAAAGAAAGAAAGAAAGAAAGAAAGAAAGAAAGAAAGAAAGAAAGAAAGAAAGAAAGAAAGAAAGAAAGAAAGAAAGAAAGAAAGAAAGAAAGAAAGAAGAAAGAAAGAAAGAAAGAAAGAAGAAAGAAAGAAAGAAAGAAAGAAAGAAAGAAAGAAAGAAAGAAAGAAAGAAAGAAAGAAAGAAAGAAAGAAAGAAAGAAAGAAAGAAAGAAAGAAAGAAAGAAAGAAAGAAAGAAAGAAAGAAAGAAAGAAAGAAAGAAAGAAAGAAAGAAAGAAAGAAAGAAAGAAAGAAAGAAAGAAAGAAAGAAAGAAAGAAAGAAAGAAAGAAAGAAAGAAAGAAAGAAAGAAAGAAAGAAAGAAAGAAAGAAAGAAAGAAAGAAAGAAAGAAAGAAAGAAAGAAAGAAAGAAAGAAAGAAAGAAAGAAAGAAAGAAAGAAAGAAAGAAAGAAAGAAAGAAAGATTGTCATGGTTTGAGCATGTTTTGAGGGTGTTTTTTGTTCAAGGTTTTTTTTTTCCAGCCAGGTGGGAGGGGAGTCCGGGTGGAAGGAGAGACAGGACACCTGACCCAGGCTAGCCAATGAGGTATTTTATACGATAGCACATGATGCCCAGGATGCATACTGGGAAAGAGAAGGCTGGAGGGTAGAGCTCTGGAGGAAATTGAAAGAAAGAAAGAAAGAAAGAAAGAAAGAAAGAAAGAAAGAAAGAAAGAAAGAAAGAAAGAAAGAAAGAAAGAAAAGAAAGAAAGAAAGAAAGAAAGAAAAGAAAGAAAGAAAGAAAGAAAGAAAGAAAGAAAGAAAGAAAGAAAGAAAGAAAGAAAGAAAGAAAGAAAGAAAGAAAGAAAGAAAGAAAGAAAGAAAGAAAGAAAGAAAGAAAGAAAGAAAGAAAGAAAGAAAGAAAG